>NC_134559.1:14793394-15102293 GCF_025594145.1 Primulina tabacum
ACAATATCTGTCGTTTCAAATCGGAAACATTCGGCACAACAAGATGATTATTCATATACAGTACACTATCCCGTACCTCATACTCAGATCGATGCCCTGCTCTGACCATCGACACCGAATTCTGAACATTCAGATCAACTTTCTGAGCCGCTTTAATTCTCAAAATCAGCTCGGGTTCAACTTGAACAACACATAATCTCAGCGGTCTACAATCTGTCTCAAATATCAATCCGGACATACAGCAATCTTCAATCAAATTCGAAACACCAATCGTCGATAAGGATAAAGAACATACCTTTCGACTCAGTGCATCTGCTGCAGCATTGGACTTCCCCGGATAGTACTTGATTTCACAATCAAAATCTTTAAGCAAATCAAGCCATCTTCGTTGTCTCATATTCAATACTGATTGTGAAAATAGATATTTCAAGCTTTTATGTTCAGAATAAATTTCAAACTTCTCACCTTATAAGTAATGTCGCCATATCTTCAATGCAAATACAATGGCGGCCAATTCAAGATCATGGATTGGGTAGCGAGTCTCATGTGGCTTCAGCTGTCTCGAGGCATAGGCAATAACATGTCCTCACTGCATCAGAACACAACCCAATCCTCGGTGAGATGCATCACAAAAAACCACAAAATCACCAGTATCTGATGGAATAGTCAGTATCGGTGCACTGGTCTGTCTCTTCTTCAACTCAAGAAAACTGGATTCACAGTCTTCTGACCATACAAACGGAGCATTCTTCCGAGTCAACTGAGTAATCGGTTTAGCAATACTCGAGAAATCTTTAATAAATCGACGATAATAACCGGCTAAACCCATAAAACTGCGTATCTCTGGCAAAGATGTCAGGTCTCGGCCAACTGATTACTGCCTCAACCTTACTAGGATCAACAGAAATACCTTCTCCAGATATAATATGACCCAAAAATACAACATGTCTCAGCCAGAATTCATATTTCGACAGTTTTGCATACAATTTCTCAGCCCTCAGAATTCTCAACACAGTTCTCAAATGCTCGGCATGTTCAATCATATTCTTTGAATAAATCAATATATCATCAATGAATATAATAACCAAATCATCAAGATATCTCTGGAATATACGGTTCATCAGACCCATAAATACAGCTGGAGCATTCGTCAACCCAAACGGCATGACAATAAACTCATAATGTCCATACCTGGTTCTGAACGCTGTCTTCGAGATATCAGAGTCCCTGACTCTCAGCTGATGATATCCAGATCTCAGATCGATCTTGGAATATACAGAAGAACCCTGCAACTGATCAAACAAATCATCAATACGAGGAAAAGGGTATTTGTTCTTTACCGTAGCCTTGTTCAGTTGCCGATAGTCAACACAGAGTCTCATAGAACCGTCTTTCTTCCTCACAAACAGTACTGGAGAACCCCAAGGAAACACACTCGGTCTGATATACCCCTTGGCCAGTAGATCCTCCAATTGTTCTTTCAAATCTTTCAATTCTATCGATGCCATTCTGTACGGAGCCCTCGAAATCGGCACTGTACCTGGCATCAACTAAATGCTAAAGTCGATCTCTCGAATCGGAGGCAAACCAGGAATCTGATCTGGGAAGACATCAGCAAACTCACAAACCACTGGCAAATCGGCCAATGATGGATTTGATTTCAGTAAATTAACTGAATAGACAAGGAATCCCTCCTCTTCTTTCTGCAATAATCGAGTCATAGACAATACGGATATCAAAGGAATTCTAGATTGAGAACCCTTACCGTAGAATTTCCACTCATCGGCCATATCCGGTCTGAATCTCGCAATCTTGTGGAAACAATCGACAGTAGCTCTGTACTTGGTCAACAAATCGATACCGATAATACAGTCGAAATCAGACAACCCAAGCACAATACAGTCTAACTCAGTCTCATGCCTGTCATACTGTAGCTTACAATGTTTCACCGAATTCACTGATATCAAACCTGTCCCCAAAGGAGAAGAGACAGACACTACAGACGATAATGACTCAACAGGCAATGCATGACTCAATGCAAATATCTCAGAAATAAACGTATGAGAAGAACCAGTATCAATCAATACATAAGCAGGGTAACCACATAAGGAACAATTACCTCCAACGACGTCATCTGGTGCTTCCTGAGCTTGCTCCTCTGTCAAAGCAAATACTCGGGCCTGTTGTCTCGGAGGCTGGCTCCCTGTCTGGCTCGCTCCTAGCCTTGGCTGCGAATGAGGAGTTGTTGGTGGTGGCTGAAAGGAATGTACAGCGGATGATCGTCCACCTGTCTGAGCCACTGATCCAGATGACTCCACTCCCTGGGATCTCTTCGAACCTCTCTGTGGACACACCCTAGCAAAGTGTCCAGACTGCCTGCAGATATGGCAACTACCAAATACTCCTTGGCATTGCTCCGTGGAATGTCTCCCTCCGCAAGTCTTGCAATAAACTCCAGTATAACTCTGTTTGGATCAACTGGAGCCAGAAGAACTGCTCCCTGATTTCTTGAACTGCTTTCCTCGAGCTTTCAAGAAATCCTTCTTTCCGCTACTGCTGCTACCACCCTCAGTTCTGGGAGAAGGTTGTTGTGGCCTCGGTGCTGGAGGAACATTTGAAGTTTCCTTCTGTATCATCAGACCAGCTTCAGCTCCTTTAGCTCGATTCAGAGCATCAGTGAAATTGTTCGGTCTCCCAGTGTTCACCAATGTAAAAATCTCGGGGTTCAAACCATTGATGAATTGATCAGCAATAGCTTCCTCATTCTCGGCCACATGTGGAGCAAATCGCAACATGGTAGAGAACTTGGTCACATATTCCTCAATGTTCAACTGTCCCTGTCTCAGATTGGAAAACTCTGCCCCCTTGTCTTTCCTGTACGACACTGGGAAAAACCTCTGATAGAATTCAGCTTTAAAAACATCCCAGGTAATAGTCGTACCTCGATGCTCCAATGGTTTTTTTTTTGTAATCCACCAGTTCTTTGCAACATCATGCAACTGGTGCCCAATCAGTTTTACTCTCCGCTCATCAGTGTAATCCAAAGACTCAAACAACATTTCAATGTCGTCTAACCAACTCTCGCAGTCAACAGAAGTCTCGATACCCTTCAGAGTCGGTGGATGGAATGACTGAAATATCTTCAACAGTGTTTCCATCGGTGTTGCTGTCACATCCATCGGATTTGCAGATGTACTGCCCTGTTCAGGTACTCTTCGAGGAGGCATATCCGATTACCAAAAGGGTTAGTAACCAAATACAACAAACTTGTTTCAGTCCTCTTCTGATCATCTTACTGCTGATCAAGAATCGGTTCTGATTCGTTCTCAATAATACACGTTACCAAATCCAATCAGATAAACAGGTAAACATGCATTTCAAAGCAGTAAATCATGCTAGCAATCAAAATCAAGGAAAGAAAACTCATTCTACCCCGCTCACTAGCTTCTATCTCAGTCTAAGATACCTACTGCTCTGATACCACCTGCTGTGGGGACCCGAACCTAATCAATCTTCTTAATCATTATTAGGATCATTTAATTAATCTGGGTCTAAATTTTTTTTTTCAAAATACAATGCGGAAACGTAAAGTAATCAATCTGATATAAACCTCAACATAAAGTACAAATCATGTACAACATACAAACAAGACAACAGCCGGATAACTCCGATGAGAAATATATCCCAGTAAAAACAATGTAAACATGCAGTCATATAAAAGCATATATAAAAGCACGAAACATATATCAACATCATGTATCAACTCAGAAGACATATATCGATATGAGGCTGTAAATAAAACTCTAGACTCGTCATTTTAGACTCGACTCATTTCTAATCTAGGGATCCAAGTTCCTGGATATGGGAACCTATATCGAATTTCAGCGATAGGAATGAATCAACTCCTAAGCGACATCGATATAAACCAATCATCCAGTGTCTTGTCAAATCAGCCAAAGACTTGGCACATCAGCCAATGACTAGGCACATCAGCCCTTGACTCGACACCTGCTCTGCTACAAAGCAATAGACAAAGCAAATCAATCTCAAGAATTGCAAATATCAATGCAATATAATTCAGTATGTGATTTTGGGAAACTCAAGTTGAATCAAACTCGAGTTGTGCAATCCCGAATCAACATTGATTTATACCTTTCTTTCTGTCTATCTGACTCTGTCAAAGCCTCGGATTCAAAGCCTGTCAATATCAATCTGGCAATGACAATATTGAGGGTATCGTATCACTGTACAACTCAAATAAATACTGGATATAATTAGAACTGAATCAAATTCTGTTTCAACAACATAACTGCACAATCTCGATATACCCAGCAATATAGTCTCAACCGGATATCAATCCCAACATCTCAAAATCGATAACGATACAAATCTGATATCATATCTCAATCAATCCAACTCAGAAAATCATAACAATTCTATACGGTATCCGTTCTTCAATCCGATTTCGATTATACGATGTCTAACATATCAGAAACACCATATATGAATCATATCCGATTCTGACAATATCATAATTTCAAATGATAACCAAAACGTAACAAAACTTACTTCCAGTTAAAGCTCTCGTCGGTAGGAACACAGTACTGAAGTCGGATTCAAAATATAACGGACGGATCGAAATATTTTCTCGTCCCTTTCTTTCTGAAGATTCTGAAGAACAATGCAATACTTATATGTATATATATATATAGACGGATCGAAATATAAAGGCGTATCTCTGGCACAGATATTGGTCTCGGCCAACTGATTACTGCCTCAACCTTACTAGGATCAACAGAAATACCGTCTCCAGATATAATATGACCCAAAAATACAACCTGTCTTTGCCTGAATTCACATTTCGACAGTTTTGCATACAATTTCTCAGCCCTCAGAATTCTCAACATAGTTCTCAAATGCTAGGCATGTTCAATCATATTCTTTGAATAAATCAATATATCATCAATGAATATAATAACAAAATCATCAAGATATCTCTGGAATATACGGTTCATCAGACCCATAAATACAGCTGGAGCATTCGTCAACCCAAACGGCATGAAAATAAACTCATAATGTCCATACCTGGTTCTGAACGTTGTCTTCGAGATATCAGAGTCCCTGACTTTCACCTGATTATATCCAGATCTCAAATCAATCTTGGAATATACAGAAGAACCTTGCAACTGATCAAACAAATCATCAGTACGAGGCAAAGGGTATTTGTTCTTTACCGTAGCCTTGTTCAGTTGCCGGTAGTCAATACAGAGTCTCATAGAACCGTCTTTCTTCCTCACAAACAGTACTGGAGCACCCCAAGAAGACACACTCGGTCTGATATACCCCTTGGCCAGTAGATCCTCCAACTGTTCTTTCAACTTTTTCAATTCTATCGGTGCCATTCTGTACGGAGCCCTCGAAATCGGCAATGTACCTGGCATCAATTCAATACTGAAGTTGATCTCTTGAATCGGAGGCAAACCAGGAATCTGATCTGGGAAGACATCAGCAAACTCGCAAACCACTGGAAAATCGGCCAACGATGGACTCGATTTCAGTAAATAAACTGAATAGACAAGGAATCACTCATCTCCTTTCTGCAATAATCGAGTCATAGACAATACAGATATCAAAGGAATTCTAGATCGAGAACCCTTACCGTAGAATTTCTACTCATCAGCCATATCCGGTCTGAATCTCGCAATCTTGTGGAAACAATCGATAGTAACTCTGTATTTGGTCAACATATCGATACCGATAATACAGTCGAAATCAGACAACCCAAGCACAATACAGTCTAACTCAATCTCATGCCCGTCAGACTGTAGCATACAATGTTTCACCGAATTCACCGATATCAAACCTGTCCCCAAAGGAGAAGAGACAGACACTCAAGACGATAATGACTCAACAGGCAATGCATGACTCAATGCAAATCTCTCAGAAATAAACGTATGGGAAGCACCAGTATCAATCAATACATAAGCAGGGTAACCACATAAGGAACAGTTACCTGCAAAGACATCATCTGGTGCTTCCTGAGCTTGCTCCTCTGTCAAAGCAAATACTCGGGCCTGCTGTCTCGGAGGCTGGCTCCCTGTCTGGCTCGCTCCTGGCCTTGGCTGCGAATGAGGAGTCGTTGGTGGTGGCTGAGAGGAATGTACAGCGGATGATCGTCCACCTGTCTGAGCCACTGATCCAGATGACTCCACTCCCTGGGATCTCTTCGAACCTCTCTGTGGACACACCCTAGCAAAGTGTCCAGACTGTCTGCAGATATGGCAACTACCAAATACTCCTTGGCATTGCTCCGTGGGATGTCTCCCTCCGCAAGTCTTGCAATAAACTCCAGTATAACTCTGTTTGGATCCACTGGAGCCAGAAGAACTGCTCCCTGATTTCTTGAACTGCTTTCCTCGAGCTTTCAAGAAATCCTTCTTCCCGCTACTGCTGCTACCACCCTCAGTTCTGGGAGGAGGTTGCTGTGGCCTCAGTGCTGGAGGAACATATGAAGCTTCCTTCTGTATCATCAGACCAGCTTCAGCTCCTTTAGCTCGATTCAGAGCATCAGTGAAATTGTTCGGTCTCCCAGTGTTCATTAATGTAAAAATCTCGGGGTTCAAACCATTGATGAATTGATCAGCAATAGCTTCCTCATTCTCGGCCACATGTGGAGCAAATCGCAACATGGTAGAGAACTTGGTCACATATTCCTCAATGTTCAACTGTCCCTGTCTCAGATTGGCAAACTCTGCCCCCTTGTCTTTCCTGTACGACACTGGGAAAAACCTCTGATAGAATTCAGCTTTAAAAACATCCCAGGTAATAGTCGTACCTCGATGCTCAAATGGTTTTTTTTTTGTAATCCACCAGTTCTTTGCAACATCATGCAACTGGTGCCCAATCAGTTTTACTCTCCGCTCATCAGTGTAATCCAAAGACTCAAACAACATTTCAATGTCGTCTAACCAACTCTCGCAGTCAACAGAAGTCTCGATACCCTTCAGAGTCGGTGGATGGAATGACTGAAATCTCTTCAACAGTGTTTCCATCGGTGTTGCTGTCACATCCATTGGATTTGCAGATGTACTGCCCTGTTCAGGTACTCTTCGAGGAGGCATATCTGATTACCAAAAGGGTTAGTAACCAAATACAACAAACCTGTTTCAGTCCTCCTCTGATCATCTTACTGCTGATCAAGAATCGATTCTGATTCGTTCTCAATAATACATGTTACCAAATCCAATCAGATAAACAGGTAAACATGCATTTCAAAGCAGCAAATCATGCTAGCAATCAAAAGCAAGGAAAGAAAAATCATTCTACCCGGCTCACTAGCTTCTATCTCAGTCTAAGGTACCTACTGCTCTGATACCACCTGTTGTGGGGACCCGAACCTAATCCATCTTCTTAATCATTATTAGGATCATTTAATTAATCAGGGTCTAATTTTTTTTTAAATACAATGCGGAAACGTAATGTAAACAATCTGATATAAACCTCAACATAAAGTACAAATCATGTACAACATACAAACAAGACAACAGCCGGATAACTCCGGTGAGAAATATATCCTAGTATAAACAATGTAAACATGCAGTCATATAAAAGTATATATAAAAGCATGAAACATATATCAACATCATGTATCAACTCAGAAGACATATATCGATATGAGGCTGTAAATAAAACTCTAGACTCGTCATTTCAGACTCGACTCATTTCTAATCTAGGGATCCCGGTTCCTGATATGGGCACCTATATCGAATTTCAGCGATAGGAATGAATCAACTCCTAAGCGACATTGATATAAACCAATCATCCAGTGTCTTGGTGAATCAGCCAAAGACTAGGCACATCAGCCAATGACTAGGCACATCAGCCCATGACTCGACACCTGCTCTGCTATAAAGCAATAGACAAAGCAAATCAATCTCAAGAATTGCAAATATCAATGCAATATAATTCAGTATGTGATTTTGGGAAACTCAAGTTGAATCAAACTCGAGTTGTGCAATCCCGAATCAACATTGATTTATACCTTTCTTTCTGTCTATCTGACTCTATCGAAGCCTCAGATTCAAAGCTTGTCAATATCAATCTGGAAATAACAATATCGAGGGTATCGTATCACTATACAACTCAAATCAATACTGGATATAATTAGAACTGAGTCAAATTCTGTTTCAACAGCATAACTGCACAATCTCGATATACCCAGCAATATAGTCTCAACCGGATATCAATCCCAACATCTCATAATCAATAACGATACAAATCTGATATCATATCTCAATCAATTCAACTCAGAAAATCATAACAATTCTATACGGTATCCGTTCTTCAATCCGGTTTCGATTATATGATGTCTAACATATCAGAAACACCATATATGAATCATATCCGATTCTGGCAATATCATAATTTCAAATGATAACCAAAACGTAACAAAACTTACGTCCAGTTAAAGCTCTCGTCGGTAGGAACACAGTACTGAAGTCGGATTCAAAATCTAACGGACTGATCGAAATATAAAGGCGTAAGGATTTTCGTGAAGTTTTCTCGTCCCTTTCTTTCTGAAGATTCTGAAGAACAATGCAATACTTATATGTATATATTTATATATACACGTTGCATGATAAGGGACGTGTGGCCTCTTGTATGTACTGCACGTCTCGCGCATATGCGCGAGATCTTCTGCCCATTTCGCGCATGTGCGCGCATCGTGTCGCGCATGTGCGTCAATGGTACTGTCCTCGCACACATTTCATGTAATTTTTCGTCTTTCCCGGTCCGATCCTTTCCTTCCATAATAACAGCAATTTATAAATCAATAATCGCAATTTATCAAATAAGATTCAGGGCATTACACTGGATTATTTTGTCCCCCTTTCGATAATAAATTCAAGGAGTTGAATTTATAGAAAACATTGAGAAATAAAATCAAGGAGTTGAATTTATGACTATTAAATTTTGGAGGTGATAGATTCAAGGAGTTGAATATATAATTGAATATTAAATTCAAATGTTGAATTTATAAAAGATTTAAATTAAATTTAATGGGTGTATGTATATTGAGCTTGTAAGAGTACAATGCCAATATACAAATTATTAAGGTTCTTAATTAGACTTTAAAAGATTAATTAATTAATTAAACTAGTTGGACTAGAATAATTAATTGATTAAGCTCATTAAATATTTAATTTAATTAATGAAACCTAAGCTTATATATGTGTGTATTAGGTTTAGGGTTAAGAACTATTCCACTCGTAATTTCGAAACCCTAGCCTCCAAGCCAAGGGATTTTCGAAAACACCTCCTCCCACTCTCCTTGTTTTCGGCCACTTCATGTCAATTGAACATATGAGCCTTCAACCCGTTCTTCCATCTCAATGTAAAATCCTTCTAAATTTCTAGTGCAATTTAGAAAAAGAACAATTGATCTAGTTGTGGACTTGATAGAAGAATTGAAGAAAGGATCCTGGAAGAAAGTTCATAGGGAATACATCAAGAGCTATCTCCGATAATCCCATAATAGTTGGAGCCAAGTGAATATTTCACTAAAGGTAAAAGTTTCAAATGTCCTATGAATGTTTATTAGAACTATACGAGTGCTCAAACAATAATTTTGAATGTCAAAATTTAAAAAATTTAAAACTTCCTCTGCGTTTGGGCACGAGAAAACCCTATCCTCAAAAGTTGTATTAGAGTCATGTTCTCTATATCGTATGGTTTTAGAAAATTGTTGTACCTTAAAATTTTGTTTTTAAAATAAAAAAAATTTCATATCTGCCTGGAACTGTTCCAAGAAGACAGCTGGGCAGCGTCCGGCGTGCGACATGCATGCACGACGTGCGCGCATCTGTGTGCATAGTGCGGCACTGCATATGGAGCGTTCGCACGCTGCGCGCCAAAACTCTTCTGACTTCTCGAAAAGTTCGGGCAGTGGGCGGGCATGAAACGTCCACTACCTTTTAACTTTAAAATCCTACTAATTTTTTTTTACATAATTTCGAAATTCACCATTTAAAATAACTTAACATTTCCATAAATCAAAATAGTTTAACATTTAAAATTTCAAGTGCATAAAAATCCCTAAATCGTCAACTAACAAAATACAACTCCAACCTTTACCATGATCATACTAAGTTCAAAATAAAGGATAAAAACCTCTAATAAATAATTAACAAAATCTTTTAAAACTTTGACTATCAAGCTCATGCAAAAAATAAAGTCTCTCGGGAGTGTGCTGTTGGACTCGATCCACTCGAGCTTCAGCGCCTCGCTCAATAACATCATCATCTACAACATTCAAACCTAGTGAGTCTAATGACTCAGCACGTCATAAACAGGAGTGACAAATAATACATATACAAGCACATGCATTAAAATAATACTTTTATTTAAAATAAACTTGTAGTCATAAATAAATCATAAATCTTCAAATCGTAATGCTTTCAATCATTTATTATTTTGGGTGAAATTTGATCCTTGAAAATGACTAGCGATTATCCTCTGGTCGATCAATCAATCTTAGCTCACCATTGCGCATGGGGACGGGCACTAGACACCGACGTAAAATAGAAAACGATCGTTGGGCTCCCTCTGGAGCCTTCTCCCGTAAACGGACTCCCTCTGGAGCTTTCTCCCTCAAGATATTCCCAAAATAATATATCATATCCTTTTTGTCATAGTCAATTCACATCCTTCAAAATATTTTTTCTTTTATTTTTAATCATAAAATATCGTGACATTTCCTAATTCGAAAAATACCATTTTGAAGGATCGTGTGCTGGTACCTTGAGGTACTTCAAACACAATATTCTCCAATGAGCTACAATAGCTCGTGTTCTAAGAATGTTAACATCGATGAATTAAATTGAGTTTGGTTAAAGTACCAAGCGAAAAATACTCGAAATAATCCTTCGTGAAAAAAGCTGTTATATTCTAAAGTCTTTTAACTTGTGTAATCTGAATAATTGAAAAGCAGAGGATCAGTTCTACCATATATCATTTCACTTGTGGTGAGAACAGAACTGAAATTAGTTCGAACTGATCAAATCAGTTGAAAACGATAGTTAAACAGTTAATACACAAGATATGTTTATAGATGTTCGGAGACTTCAACTGCTTCTATATCACTCCTTCTACCAGCTCAGGTAGGATCCATTGTAAGACTTTGATTTATACAACTACATGTACAAACCCACTAAGCTTAGGACTTACACTACTTCCTAGACTGAACTCCTAGCCTAGACTGAAGGCAACACCTTTCAGCCAACACTTCTTTAACGTCTGTGTGTCAAAGAATGCATAAACAAGTTTATAGTCTTTGTGCAAGACTATATTTGAGTGGTGGTGTGTGTGCTTATGTGTGAGAACTGAACAATGAATACACCGGGAAGGTGTTCTCACACACTGAGGGAAGTGAGCTTCTAAAATAAGCTAATATGACTTGAGTATTCCCTCTAGACTTATTGCATCTTGTAATCTGATAAGCAGTAAGTGTGCTCTTTTTATTTGTTTCTTCACACACTCTCTTATGTTCATCTATTTACTTATGGTCTTGAGCTTGTATTTATAGAGATATTGAAACCGTACTCCAAGACTCATCACATGTGATCGTTGCAGCTTGAATGCGTTCCTTGAGATATGTGTCTCGACTTTTCTGACATGCCTCCAGGAATATCTCGGATTTAATCTTCGTCGTAACGTCCATTTTTTACTATTGATCTTACAAATGCTTTTGTATCGTGAATAAGCTTGTCGTATTCTGCAAACTGATTGATTCCTAACTGATTCTCAGAACTGGTCAGTTGAACTGGCTTTGAACTAGTTTGGTGAAAACAGTTGGCTCGTCAGCTGAACTGGTTTCACTGATTCTGTTGAACTTGTCACTTGGGCTCTTTATCAGTTAAGCTCATCATTACCTAGCCGGCTTCTGAAGATCTTCTGCTGAATCACTTATCAACTGATCAATCAGTGGAACTGGTTTTTGATACTTCAGTTGGACTGATTCAATTTGGGAAATCAGTTGGTACTTTCAGTTGGCTTCTTTGATAGCTTCAGTTTAGGGGTGATAAATGATCAGTTAGAAGCCTGATCAGTTTTAGCTTCCTGCACACTTGGATAAATCATTAGAAACAAAATAACAATTTTTTTATCTTCAAAATCAAGATTGCGAACATGAAATGTTCCAACAATCTCCCACTTTCTGATGATCACAAAACTTGAATAATTAAAGCGAAAGAATAAAAAATTTCAGTTTGAGGGATAACACATTTTAAAACTCCCCATCAATAACTGAATTTAAAAAGAGTTTTAAAAGCAATTTCAGTTCGAGGGTAAGAGAACTCTCCCTCAACAACTGAATTAAAAATCCTATTTGAAAAATGAATATCTATGCAAACATTTAGAGATTATAATCATTCAAGTAGTTTAGGCAAGAAATATTGGAAATATCAGTTCATTCATATAGAAACACAACTGGATAAATATGATGTTTATTTTAATCAAACAGATCTTTTTTGTATTACACATTTAAGTACATCAAAATTTAAGGGAAATTGCTACTACAATAGCATATTTTAAAAAATATCAAATATCAGTTAGTTTTTTCATGACAGAACTGGATATACCAACAACTGGTTGCCTTGAGTTCTTGAAGTGCTGCAACGACCTTGAGTCTCTTTGTTAGTAGATCAGCTAGCTGCCTTGGACAAGATCTATGTGCTGCCAAACTGGTCGAGCTTGCTCTGACCAGACACATCTGATGCTGAACCGCATTGATTGATATGACAATGAAGCGGCGGTATAATGCTTATGATCCAGTTCCACTTTAATCATTCGACATCTCAACATAGCTGGGTTTAGTCTGTTGAACAGCTGACCTGGAAGGCTTTGCAACTGAAACCCTGTATTCCGATCAGTTTTGCCGAACAACCAACAGGTAAGACTCTAAATCCTGCAGGCTAATTAAAACCCCAAAGCTCAGAGTCTAGAGAATTGGCTACAACGTTAGTTGCAGAGCCAATCCTCTCAACCCTTTGCAATGAGCGTTAGATAAACATTTTCAAATAGTTTTGAAATTAATATAAAGTACTTTTAAATAGCATTTAAAACCTTTTAAAGAAAAGTTCCTTGGTATATGTGTCCTGGCTTTTCTGAAAAGCCTCCAGAAATCTCTCGGCTTTAATCTTTGCTGCAACGTCCATTATTATATCTTTGATCGTACATATATTTGTATCTTTGTGCTTAGCTGGAGTCCACTAAGATAAGCTTGTCTTGATCTACAACTGAATGGTTCCTAACTGATGTTCCTAACTGGTCATCTGATCTGATCTTCAGTTGGGCTGGTGAAATCAGTTGACTCGTCATTTGAACTGATTTCACTCTTTTAGTTGAACTTGTCAGCTGGGTTCTTCATTAGTTGAACTCTTCATCAACTGGCCGGGCTTCTGAAGGTCTTCTGCTGAACCACCTATCAGCTAGACAATCAGTTGAACTGTTCTTTAATATGTCACTTGAACTGAGTCTGTTTGGTCGATCAGTTGGTGTTAGCAATTTACGTCTCGATAGCTTCAGTTTTACTTCGCTTAACTGATCAGTTCGAAGCCTGATCAGTTCCAGCTACCTGCGCACTAAGATAAATCATTAGAAACAAAATAACAAGTTTTGTAATCATCAAAATCAGGATTGCGAAAATTAAATGTTCCAACACTCCTCTTTGAAAAATCAATATTTATGCAAACATTTAGAGATTATAATCATTCAAGAAGTTTAGGCAAGAAATATTGGAAATATCAGTTCATTCATATAGAAACACAACTGGATAAATATGATGTTTATTTAATCAAATAGGTCTCCCTTGTATTACACATTTAAGTACATCAAAATTTAAAGGAAATTGCTATTACAATAGCATATTTTAAAAAACATCAAATATCAGTTAGTTTATTCATGACAAACTGGATGTACCAACAACTGGTTGCCTTGAGCTCTTGAAGTGCTTCAATGGCCTTGAGTCTCTTTGTCAGTAGATCATCTAGATGGCTTGGACAAGATCTCTGTACTGCCAAAATGGTCGAGCTTGCTCTGACCAGACACATCTGATGCTGAACCGCATTGATTGATATGACAATGAAGCGGCGGTATAATGCTTATGATCCAGTTCCACTTTAATCATTCGACATCTCAACATAGCTGGGTTTCGTCTGTTGAACAGCTGACCTGGAAGGCTTTGCAACTGAAACCCTGTATTCCGATCAGTTTTGCCGAACAACCAACAGGTAAGACTCTAAATCCTGCAGGCTAATTAAAACCCCAAAGCTCAGAGTCTAGAGAATTGGCTACAACGTTAGTTGCAGAGCCAATCCTCTCAACCCTTCGCAATGAGCGTTAGATAAATATTTTCAAATAGTTTGAAAATACTATAAAGTACTTTTAAATAGAATTTAAAACTATTTTAAAGCAAAATAATTTTAAAAATAGTTTTTTCAAATGTTCTTCTTAGAACAACTAGCTCTGATACCAATTGAAGGATCGTGTGCTGGTACCTTGAGGTACTTCAAACACAATATTCTCCAATGAGTTGCAATAGATCGTGTTCTAAGAATGTTAACACCGATGAATTAAATAGAGTTGGGTTAAAGTACCATGCGGAAAATACTCGAAGTAATCCTTCCTGAAAAAAGCTGTTATATTTGAAAGCTTTTTAACTTGTGAAAAAATGAATAACCAAAAAGCAGGGGATTAGTTCTACCATATAACAGTTCAGTTATGGTGAGAATTGAACTGAGAATAGTTCGAAATGATCAAATCAGTTTTGAAAACGATAGTTAAACAATTAATACACAAGATATGTTTATGGATGTTCAAAGACTTCAACTGCTCCTATATCACCTCTTCTACCACCTCGATAGGATCCACTAGAAGACTTTGATTTATACAACTACTTGTACAAACCCACTAAGCTTAGGACTTACACTACTGCCTAGACTGAAATCCTTGCCTAAACTGAAGACAACACCATTCAGCCAACACTTGTTTAACGTCTGTGTGTCAAAGACTACATAAACAAGTTTATAGTCTTTGGGAAATACTGTATTTGAGTGGTGGTGTGTGTGCTTCTGTTTGAGAACTGAACAATGAATACACCGGGAAGGTGTTTTCACACACTGAGGGAAGTGGGCTTCTAAAATAAGCTGATATGACTTGAATATTCTCTCTGGGCTGATTGCTTCTTGTAATTTGATAAGCAATAAGCGTGCCCTTTTTCTTTGTATCTTCACACGCTCTCGTATGTTCATCTATTTGCTGATGGTCTTGAGCTTGTATTTATAGAGACATTGAGGCCGTACTCCAAGACTCATCACATGTGATCGTTGCAGCTTGAATGCGTTCCTTGATATATGTGTCTCGACTTTTCTGACATGCCTCCAGGAATCTCCCGGATTTAATCTTTGCTGTAACGTCCATTTTTGTACTATTGATCGTACAAATGTTTTGTATCTTCGTGCGTAGCTGGATTCCTTTGAATAAGCTTGTCGTATTCTGCAAATTGATTGATTCCTAACTGATGCTCGGAACTGGTTAGTTGAACTGGCTTTGAACTGGTCTGGTGAAAACAGTTGGCTCGTTAGTTGAACTGGTCAGTTGGGCTCTTCATCAGTTGAGCTCTTCATTATCTGGCCGGCTTCTGAAGGTATTCTGCTGAATAACTTATCAACTGATCAATTAGTGGAATTGGTCTTTGATACTTCAGTTGGACTGATTCAGTTTGGACAATCAGTTGGTACTTTCAGTTGGCTTCTTCAATAGCTTCAGTTTAGGCGTGATAACTGATCAGTTAAAAGCGTGATCAGTTTAAACTTCCTGCGCACTTAAATAAATGATTAGAAATAAAATAACAGGTTTTGTTATCATCAAAATCAAGATTGTGAACATGAAATGTTCCAACATATTTTAACAGTAAAAATTGCACAGCTTTATCATAAATCATAAAATTCCATATTTTCATCATAAAATATTTTAAAATATCATTTAGCATATATTATGATTTTTCGGGACACTGCCAACAGTTTTGTAATACCTAGGTATAAAATGCCGTTTTGCCCTTGGACCCTAAAATTCTCGATTTTGATTTTTTCTCACTTATATTGACTCGAGATTAACCCAAATAATTATTTAAGATTAAATTTAATTTTGATATTTTTAAATAACGTAAACTCGAGGATTTTGATTTAATTCTTTAATTAATAATTCGTGAGGCGTTCAATTCTCGAATTAAATCAAACTTAAATTTTTCCTTCCTATCTTTAAAAATAAACTTTTTATTTCATAAATACCCTCGTGAACCATGAACCGACCCCCGTGAACGTTGGTTCGAACCCTCTTCCTCCTAAACCCTAAGTTTGAACCCTAGCACCCTACCCTAAAGCCACTGTGGCGAATTCGTCGAGCCATGGCCAAGCCACCTTGGCCCAAACCAGAATCTAGCCCTACTTGACCCTCGTCGAACCCTCTTGGATCAGAACCCCAGCCCCAGCCCGCACACGAAGCCTGCACGCATGGCTCCTCACAGCTGTTGCCCTTCTTCTTCCTTTTTTTCTTTTCTTCGAGCCACAATGAACCAACAGCCCAGGAACAAAACTAGGACTCTACTAGAACCTACTGGACCAACCCTAGCCAGCCCTCACCCGAGCCGCGAGCTGCCCCTCTGAATTAGCATCTAAGTTTGCATGGGAAGAGTCCATGCGGTTGTGGACTCTTCCCTACCTGAGGCCCTTGAGTCCTATCTATGCTAGTACTCTTCCTAGCCCTTAATCACGTCCCACACCGAGCAATGACCAGCCCTGGCCGAGTCCCAGTGCAACTTCCCTCCTAGCCGTGGCCTTGAAGACGTGGCACACGTAGGAAACCCTAGGACTTTTTTTTTCTATCCAAGCTCGACTCCAGCCCTCGTTTCCACCTTAAATCATCCATGTTCCACCCATTAAACATCCTATGTTGGCAGTAAATCCCTTGGAAATCATAACGTTTATCAAACATACGTAAAATCATCAAAACTTTGAAAATAATTGTTCTATCATTTAGCAAATCGTGCAAACGGATTTTTCATGCAAAAATAAACAAAACAAGCATAATATGATTTTAATTATATGTCAAAGGAATTTAGAAACACGCCTTTGTATTTTTGAATACTCGAATATATGATCGTCGGCGTGGGGTGCGAAGAAAGATGAACGGGCGATGAAGACTCCTTGTTTTCTCCTCCACAAAGTTTCAAAATTTTGGTGTGTGAAGTGTGTGAAGTGGACGGCTGATTGAGGCTTAAAAGACCTAGGAATTAAATTTTTTTTTATAGATTTTAATTTGTATGTTAATGGGCTTAGGTTTTGGATATTTGAGTTTAGGAGCAATTGAGCCTAATTATCTTAGGTAAATTAGGCCCAATAAAACCTATTTAATTGAAAAATAAAAGTTTACAAAAATTATTTTTCCAAAATAATACTTTTGATCTTTTAAAAGTCTCTCGTTTGCCCAAAACCCGCTTCCCAGATACAATCAAGCTCGTCTCGTAAAATAATTTGAACTCTGCCATTTAAAAAATTTAATCATATTAATAAGCCTTGAAAATATTTATTTTATCTCAATCGTCTTCGGTCTCCTTTCCCAGCTTATTATCGAATATTCAGATAATATCTTCAATTCTCATTAAATCATGTCATCTAATCATTTAATCATGCAATCAGACCTTTACTCATATAGTACGCATCATGTAAGCATTTAGAATCAATTAATTAAAATAATTAAACAATTTAAATCATTTGTATGCATGTAAATTACGTGGGTTGACTTTTGGACGTTACAAATCCTCCCCCCATAAATAAAATTTTGTCCTCGATTAAGACTTACCGAATAGTTTGGGATAATGAATCCTCATCTTCGACTCAGTCTCCCAAGTGGCTTCTTCCTCTGATTGTTTTAGCCATTTTACCTTAACCATCTTTATCACCTTGTTCCGCAACCTTCTTTCTTGTCTACACAAGATTTGAGTAGGCTTATCCTCATAGGACAGGTTGGGTGTAAGTTGCAGTGGCTCAAAGTTAAGTACATGTGAAAGATTTGACATGTACTTGCGGAGCATCGATATGTGGAAGACATTGTGGACTCCATTAGGTGGCAACGCCACTCGATATTCTAATACTCCCACTCTTTCGAGTATCTCAAATTGTCCCATGAATCTTGGACTAAGTTTTCCTTTCTTGCCAAATCTCATAACACCATTCATAGGTGCTATCTTTATAAACACGTGATCACCTACTGTAAACCCGAGATCTCGTCTTCTTTTGTCTGTGTAACTCTTTTGTCGACTCTGAGCAGTCTTCATTCTATCTCGGATCTTGGTGACCATTTTGGTATTGTGTTGAACTATCTTGGGTCCCATTGTAGGCCTTTTCTCCTACATCGTCCCAATGGATATGTGATCTACATTTCCTTTCGTAAAGTGCCTCGTATGGAGCCATTCCAATGGATGACTATTAACTGTTATTGTAAGTGAACTCCACTAAAGATAGCTTAGGTTCCCAACTCCCTTGGAAACCGATCATGCATGCTTGGAGTAGATCCTCTAATATTTGTACGCTTCTCTCAGACTGACTGTCGGTCTGAGGATGAAATGCAGTGGTGATTAGTAGTTTAGTCCCCAAAGCTGCAAGCAGAATCTTTCAAAATGATGAAGTGAAACGTGTATCTCTATCCGACACTATAGACACTGGAATACCGTGAAATCTAACTATCTCTCGAATATATGGCTCCGCATACTGAGTCATAAAAAAATTCATCTTCACTGGTAGGAAATGTGCTAATTTAGTAAGACGATCCACTATTACCCAACTGGCATTGAGTCCTTTCACTGTCTTTGGGAATCCCACCACGAAATCCATAGTAACGTTCTCCCACTTCCACTCAGGAATGGGGAGTGGTCGAAGCATTCTCGCTTATCTTTGATGCTCTGCCTTCACTTGTTGACATGTCAAGAATTCAGATACAAAGCACATAATGTCTCGTTTCATTCTCGGCCACCAATACAAAAGTTGCAAGTCCTTGTACATCTTTGTATTCCCGGGATGAACATAATAAGGAGTACTGTGAGCTTCCGTCATAATGTCAACTCTAAGTGAATCACTACTAGGAACCCATAGTCGATCTAAATACTTAACAATGCCATCCTCGACTGAATATAACATGCTGCCCTTTGATTCATCTCGCTATCTCCATTTCTGTAATTGCTCATCATTAGACTGTCGGCTCGAATTCTATCTCGTAAATGGAATACACTGTCAATGTAGCGAGATTAGGGGCCTCTCCCCTAGCATAAAATTCAATATCAAACAGCTGAATTTCAACTTGTAGAGGCTTCTGTACTGATAAATGGGCCAAGAATGTCCATTTCCTACTCAAAGCATCTGCAACTACATTATCTTTGCCGGGAAGATAGCTAATGTCGCAGTCGTAGTCTTTACAAGTTATAACCATCTTCTTTGTCTCATGTTCAGCTCTTTTTGGATGAAGAAATATTTGAGGCTCTTGTGGTCCGTAAAGATCTTGCATTTCTCACCATATAAATAGTGCCTCCAAATTTTCAATGCAAAAGAAACTACTGGAAGTTCAAGATCATGCGTTGGATAATTATTTTCATGTACTTTCAACTGTCTAGACGCATACAATATGACTCCCTTGTGCTGCATAAGAACTACACCCATGTAATGCCCTAGATTGTATGTGGATAAAATGAAAAGATGAAGTGTTGCTTGAAGGAAGAGACCTCACCCGCGCCCCTTCTGATGCCGCACCCGCGGTGCATGGACAGAAAATTGGTCATGTTACAGTAGGGTCACCGCACCCGCGGTCCAAGAACGAGTGCACCCGCGGTTGATGGACAGAGAGTTGAGAATTAATTACAGAAATGACACCGCACCCGCGGTGCAAACGTCACTGCACCCGCGGTAATGTCACCGCACCCGCGGTCTTATATGTGCCGCACCCGCGGTCATCGAATTTCAGAAAATGAAAGGCATGCCGTGGGCACAGCGCACCCGCGGTGAAGAGTGACCGCACCCGCGGTGCTGCATGCGAGAAATCCACCTTTGTTTCTTAAGTTGACACATGGCATGGTATATATATATTTCAAGCATGAGTCATTCTTCCTTCACTTCAGCAGCCGAGAATAAGAACAAGGAGAGAGTTCCTTCAAGCTTCTTTGTGGGAAATGTGAATTGTGAAAGAATTACATGTCCAAAGTGTGAACCAAGTGGAGACTCTTATTCCTTGCATCAAGGGCTTCAAAAGGGTATATGTTTTATTAAGTTCAGCATGTTTTGAAGTTGAGCTGTTAAAGGAAATCAGATTTGGTCTCTATTTTGTGTTCTTATGGTTGTTGTGAACATATAGTGGAAAAAGAGATAGAAGAAATAATACTATATGTGATTTTATGATTTTCCAGCATGTATGGAATTGAGATAGAGCAGATTTCAGAATAGTACATGTGATTCATGAAGATTTTGAATTATGGTTATTGATTACTGTTATATGAGTTGATCGGTATATCGAGAATCCGCCGTTATGCCGTCGAAATTGCATTGAAATGAAATATTGAATCTCATGTGTATTGAGGTATACTAGAGCTTGATAGAATGTACATTGATGATGCCATTTCAGATTTGTATTGGCGACTTGGACATCGAGACTTCGATATCGACGGAGATTGTGAGACGAAAGGTATAATTCATGTAATGCCCTAGATTGTATGTGAATAAAATGAAAAGATGAAGTGTTGCTTGAAGAAGGGACCGCACCCGCGCCTGGAGAAGCACCGCACCCGCGGTGCATGGACAGAAATTTAACCATTTTTACAGTAGGGTCACCGCACCCGCGGTCCAAGAAAGAGTGCACCCGCGGTTGATGGACAGAGAGTTGGAAAGTATTTACAGAAATGACACCGCACCCGCGGTTCAAACGTAACCGCACCTGCGTTGATGTCACCGCACCCACGGCCTTATATGTAGCGCACCCGCGGTCGACGTTTATGCAAAGTTGAACGGACCGCTGAAGCCTGAGCGCACCCGCGGTTCCTGAACTACCGCACCCGCGGTCATGCGTGTTACTTGAAAAATATGACACTTGCCCCTCAACATGCAAGATATATATATTATGTGTCTTCATTTCCTCTCCTGGACAGCTGAGAATCGAGAGGGAGAAGGGATCTAGGAAAAGGAAACTTCTTTCACTTTTGAAGCTAGTTTGTACAAGAATTTTACATCCAAACGTTAATCCGATTTCGGTTTTGAACTCCTCTCATCAAAGGCTTTAAGGGGATGTAAGTTTCATTCAATTCCTGCATGATTTGAAATATTGATGTTGGGGAAATTGTGAATTACACTAGATAATGTGTTCCTGTGAAGTTAGTGACTATATATTCGTAAACGGGTCGATTATCGGATATCATATGCAATTGTTATGATTTTCCAGCATATTTAGAGTTAAATATGCAGATTTTGAGTACTATTATGTGCTTATAATGATGATTATGAGTTGAGACTTATAAATTGATGATATATGTTGAGAGTTGGATTGACCGGTGTCGAGAAATTGCGTCATTATGCCGTCAAATGGTACCGAGGTCAAGTATTGAATTGGATATGTGTTGATTGAGATTAGAGATTGATAGAATATGTATCAACATTTCCATTTCAGATTTGATAGTGACAGATTCGTCATCGAGACTTCGACATCGACAGATATTGTGCGACGAAAGGTATAATTCATGTTTTGTTTGGGGAAGACACAACTCAAATGAGATTTAGTTTGAGTTTCCCAACAAAATCACATACTAGAATTATTGTTTATCTTTTGATATGATTATGATTTGTTTATAGATTTATATTCAAATATCTTGATATGATGATGCCTTGTTTATAGATTTATATTCAATCCTTGAGATAGGAGAGTCATTGGCAGACTTGCCAAACTAGATGTTCGGTGGTATCGACGCTTCGGATCAGATTCACTCCGATTGCAGACATTCGATACAGACTTGACCGAAGTCTAGGAATAAGATGTACAGTTACCCCGATTGGGAGGGTAGGTGACAGACAGTGACGTCTTATTCACACCGGGATCCCTAGAGTAGAGTCGATTCGAGTCAAGACCTGATTTGATTTGAGTTGCATGTTTAGATAGATCGGTTTCATAGACTATGGAGCCATTGTTATTGCTTTCATGCATGATTTATGATTTCGTATCAGCATGTATACATGTTTTAAACTGGGATTTGTTCTCACCGGAGTTTCCGGCTGTTGTTATGTCTGTATGTGTGCATAACAACAGGTGGGGCAGGATCAGGGTCACGACAGAGATGAGAGATTGACATAGCGTGGTGATCACGGGCGCAGAAGATCACTAGTGATGTTGTACTAGATATGTACTACTCGTAGTTTATGGTTTGTATTAAACCCTAGTGATGTGTTGGTAGTAAGACATGACATGTATATTATATGTGTTGTAATTAAATAAAGAAAGATATAATGTTTAGTGGTTACATTTGAATTAATGTTAAAAAGCAAAATTTTGACCCACATTTTTGAATAAAGATCCTATTATTCCCGAAAGGAATTGAGTTAGAGCCCGGGTCCCCACAACAGGTGGTATCAGTGCATAGATTCTGTAGACTGAGATAGCATAGAATGAGCGGGATAGATCGAGTCTTCTTCCTTGCTTTTGATGTGCTAGCATGATTTAATCCTTTCTCTATTATATGTTGTATTGTATCTGAGTTGATTTACAGCATATACTTGTAAAGACTGAATTAGAACCGATTCTGGATCAGAGGTATATGATCAGAGGAGTGCTGAGACAGATTGTATAGATCGTATCCTAATCTGTTTGATAATCAGATATGCCGCCTAGAAGAATACCACAACCAGCTGCAGGTCAAGTGCCAGAACAGGGGAGTACGTCAGGTACCCAGATGGACGTAACCGCTACCCCGATGGAGACTCTGTTGAAGCGGTTTCAGTCATTCCGACCTCCGACTTTGAAAGGCACTGAGAATGCAGCGGATTGCGAAAGCTGGTTATATGATATAGAGATGTTATTTGAATCACTGGCCTATACAGATGAACGTAGAGTGAAGCTGGTTGGGCATCATTTACAAGAAGTGGCCAAGAGTTGGTGGCTAACGGCGAAACGAGCCTTAGAACATCGAGGTATTGATATTACTTGGAAAGTCTTTAAAGATGAATTTTATCAATGTTTCTTTCCAGTGTCGTATCGAAAAGACAAAGGGGCCGAGTTCGCCAACTTGAGACAGGGGCAATGGAACATAGAGGAGTATGTTGCCAAATTCTCGTCCTTACTTCGATTTGCACCTCACGTAGCAAGGGAATGATGAGTCAGTTGCCGATCAGTTCATAAATGGTTTGAATCCGGATATTTTCACTTTAGTGAACACGGGGCGACCCAACACTTTTTCTGAGGCACTGAATCGAGCGAAGGGAGCAGAGGCTGGCTTGATTAGGCAGCGAAGAGCTTCCTATAGTGTTCAGGGCCAGAGACCGCCACCGTTCGCCACACAATTTCCACCACCTCCTCCTCGATTTTATAGTGGAATCAGTAGTAGTGGGAAGAAAGATTCTTTGAAGGCTAAGGGTAAGCAGTTCAAGAGAGCAGGGAGCAGTTCATCGAGCTCCAGTGGGTCAAGACAGAGAGGTCCTGGCCAGAGTATAGATGTGACAGGTGTGTATTGCACTACTTGTGGAGGCCGACATGCCACAGAGCAGTGTCAGGGAGTGCTGGTCAGATGTAACATATGTAATCAACAGGGACATTTCGCCAGAGTCTGTCCCCAGAGAGGTGCACAGAGATTTCAGAGTGCAGGGTCATCAACATCTGTGACTCAGCCTGAGAGGCAAGCTTTGTCTGTCCATTCCTTCCAGCCCGCGCCTACACAGTCCCAGCCTAGAGCCAGAGGTGGCCAGACAGTGAGCCAACCTCCCAGACAACAAACTCAGGTATTTGCATTGACGGAAGAGCAAGCCCAAGATGCACCAGACGATGTGATTGCAGGTAACTATTTTCTTTGCGGTTATCCTGCATATGTATTGATAGATACAGGTGCATCACATACATTCATATCAGAACGTTTTGCATTGACACATGCATTGCCTGTAGAGTCATTGTCTACTGTAGTGTCTATTTCTTCTCCGTTGGGAAGTGGTCTGATATCTGTGACTTCAGTTAGACATTGTGTACTACAGTTTGAAGGGCATGAGATCGATTTAGAATGTGTTGTACTTGGTTTATCTGATTTTGATTGTATTGTCGGGATTGACATGTTGACTAAGTACAGAGCCACCGTAGACTGTTTTCACAAGATTGTCAGATTCAGACCTGAAATGACAGAGGAGTGGAAATTCTATGGTAAGGGTTCCAGATCTCGGATTCCCTTAGTATCTGCTCTGACTATGAGTAGATTGTTGCAGCAAGGAGCAGAAGGGTTCCTTATTTATTCAGTAGACTTACTGAAACCGAGCCCGACATTGGCAGATTTGCCAGTAGTACGGGAGTTTGCAGATGTATTTCCTGACGAGATTCCAGGGCTACCTCCAGCCCGAGAGGTAGATTTTAGTATTGATCTTATTCCAGGTACCGTTTCTATTTCGAGAGCTCCGTATAGGATGGCGCCTATAGAGTTGAAGGAATTGAAAGCACAACTAGAAGATCTTCTAGCCAAGGGATATATCAGACCCAGTGTATCTCCTTGGGGTGCACCAGTGCTATTTGTGCGAAAGAAAGACGGTTCTATGAGATTGTGTATAGATTACAGGCAGCTGAACAAGGCAACGATAAAGAACAAATATCCTTTGCCTCGTATCGACGACTTATTTGATCAGTTGCAGGGATCATCTATCTATTCCAAGATCGATCTGAGATCTGGATATCACCAGCTGCGAGTACGAGATATTGATATACCAAAGACAACATTCTGAACCAGGTATGGACATTACAAATTTATTGTCATGCCTTTTGGATTAACGAATGCTCCAGCGGTGTTTATGGGACTAATGAACCGTGTCTTTCAGAGATATTTAGATGAGTTTGTGATTGTTTTTATTGATGATATTTTGGTGTATTCAAAGAATTTGAATGAGCATGCCAATCATTTGAGAATTGTGTTGCAAACATTGAGAAATGAAAGATTGTATGCGAAACTGTCAAAGTGTGAGTTTTGGCTGAGACAGGTTGTCTTCTTGGGTCATATCATATCTGGAGATGGTATTTCTGTGGATCCGAGTAAAGTTGAAGCTGTGATCAGTTGGCCGAGACCGACTTCTGTGCCAGAAATACGCAGTTTCATGGGTCTAGCAGGATATTATCGACGATTCATCAAAGATTTCTCCTGTATTGCAAAACCGATTACCCAGTTGACACAGAAGAATGCACCATTTGTGTGGTCTAAGGATTGTGAGTCTAGCTTCTTAGAATTGAAGAAGAGGCTGACCAGTGCACCTGTCTTGATGATTCTTCGGGTACTGGCGATTTCGTTGTATATTGTGATGCATCTCACAGAGGGCTGGGATGTGTTCTTATGCAGCGAGGTCATGTGATCGCATATGCCTCTAGACAGCTGAAGCCACACGAGATTTGATATCCCATTCATGATCTCGAATTGGCAGCTATCGTATTTGCCTTGAAAATCTGGCGTCATTATCTTTATGGTGAGAAATTTGAAATTTATTCTGACCATAAAAGCCTGAAATATCTGTTTTCTCAGTCAGAGTTGAACATGAGGCAGCGTAGATGGCTTGATCTACTGAAAGATTTTGATTGCGAGATCAAGTACTATCCAGGGAAGTCAAATGCAGCAGCAGATGCCTTGAGTCAAAAGGTTTGTGCCCTATCCTTATCGACGATAGGTGTTTCGAATTTAGTTGAAGATTGTTGTTTGTCTGGTTTAGCATTTGACACAGATAGTAGACCGCTGAGACTTGCTTCGATTCAAGTTGAGCGGAATTTGATTATGAAGATTAAAGAGACACAAAGAACAGATCAGAATATACAGCAGTCAATTCAGATGGTCAGATCAGAACATAAGTCTGAATATCAGGTACGTGATTTTGTCCTGTATGTGAATAATCGTATTGTTGTGCCAGATGTTTCAGAGTTGAAACAACAGATATTGTCAGCAGCGCACTGTAGTCGGTTCAGCATTCACCCTGGTGGTAGAAAGATGTACAACGACTTGAAGACACAGTTCTGGTGGAAACAGATGAAATCAGATATTGCCGAATATGTTTCTAAATGCTTGAATTGCCAACAGGTGAAGGCCGAAAGAAAAAAGCCCGGAGGTTTACTTCAGAGTTTGTCTATTCCTGAATGAAAATGGGATCACATTTCCATGGATTTCGTGATGAAGTTGCCTCGATCATCCCGGGGTTGTGATGCGATTTGGGTTATGATAGACAGATTAACCAAATCAGCGTGTTTTATTCCATACAGAATGACATATCGACACGATCAGATGGCAGAATTGTATGTCAGAGAGGTAGTCAGATTACATGGTGTGCCGAAGTCTATCGTATCAGATCGTGATCCACGATTCACTTCTCACTTTTGGCACAGTCTGCAGCAGGCTTTAGGTACGACATTGCACCTGAGCACTGCTTATCATCCCCAGACAGACGGACAGTAAGAGCGGACTATCCAGACTTTAGAGGACATGTTGAGGGTTGTAGTGCTAGACTTTGGCACTAGTTGGCAAGATTCACTACCGTTATGTGAATTCTCGTACAACAGCAGCTATCAAACGAGCATAGAGATGGCACCGTTTGAGGCATTGTATGGCAAGAAGTGCAGATCTCCTTTATATTGGGATGATATATCTGAAGTACCAGAACTTGGGCCTGATATGATTCGGAAAATGACTGAGAAGGTGAAGATCATTCAGAAAAGAATGAAGACGGCACAGGATAGACAGGCCAAGTATGCCAATATCAGACGAAGACCGTTAGTATTTGAACAGGGATACAGATTATTTTTGAAGATTTCACCTTTCCGAGGCGTTGTCAGATTTGGCAAACGCGGGAAGTTGTCTCCTAGATACATCGGTCCATATGAGATTCTTGAAAAGATTGGCGATCGAGCATATCGACTGGCTCTTCCTCCTTCTCTATCCGGGATACATGACGTTTTTCATGTATCGATGCTGCGTAGATACATGCCAGATTATTCTCATGTCATTCAGCCTGACGAAGCTGAGCTAGATCAGACGTTGAGTTATGTCGAACAACCGATACAGATTCTTGATCGGAAAGAGAAACAGCTCAAAACGAAGACTATTCCGCTAATGAAAGTCCAGTGGAATCGTCATGGCACCGAGGAAGCGACCTGGGAGACAGAAGCAGATATGAGACAGAAATATCCCGAGTTATTCTCATGATTTGAGTATTTATTCAGGTTTTGATTTTACTGCTGTTTGTACATACTTTGATTATTTGATTTCACGTTCGAGGACGAACTAATATCTAAGAGAGGGAGAAATGTAATGCCCTAGATTGTATGTGGATAAAATGAAAAGATGAAGTGTTGCTTGAAGAAGGGACCGCACACGCGCCTAGAGAAGCACCGCACCCGCGGTGCATGGACAGAAAGTTAACCATTTTTACAGTAGGGTCACCGCACCCGCGGTCCAAGAAAGAGTGCACCCGCGGTTGATGGACAGAGAGTTGGAAAGTATTTACAGAAATGACACCGCACCCGCGGTTCAAACGTAATCGCACCTGCGTTGATGTCACCGCACCCACGGCCTTATATGTAGCGCACCCGCGGTCGACGTTTATGCAAAGTTGAATGGACCGCTGAAGCCTGAGCGCACCCGCGGTTCCTGAACTACCGCACCCGCGGTCATGCGTGTTACTTGAAAAATATGACATTTGCCCCTCAACATGCAAGATATATATATATTACGTGTCTTCATTTCCTCTCTTGGACAGCTGAGAATCGAGAGGGAGAAGGGATCTAGGAAAAGGAAAGTTCTTTCACTTTTCAAGCTATTTTGTACAAGAATTTTACATCCAAACGTTAATCCGATTTCGGTTCTGAACTCCTCTCATCAAAGGCTTTAAGGGGATGTAAGTTTCATTCAATTCCTGCATGATTTGAAATATTGATGTTGGGGAAATTGTGAATTACACTAGATAATGTGTTCCTGTGAAGTTAGTGACTATATATTCGTAAACGGGTCGATTATCGGATATGATATGCAATTGTTATGATTTTCCAGCATATTTAGAGTTAAATATGCAGATTTTGAGTACTATTATGTGCTTATAATGATGATTATGAGTTGAGACTTATGAATTGATGATATATGTTGAGAGTTGGATTGACCGGTGTCGAGAAATTGCGTCATTATGCCGTCAAATGGTACCGAGGTCAAGTATTGAATTGGATATGTGTTGATTGAGATTAGAGATTGATAGAATATGTATCAACATTTCCATTTCAGATTTGATAGTGACAGATTCGTCATCGAGACTTTGACATCGACAGATATTGTGCGACGAAAGGTATAATTCATGTTTTGTTTGGGGAAGACACAACTCAAATGAGATTTAGTTTGAGTTTCCCAACAAAATCACATACTAGAATTATTGTTTATCTTTTGATATGATTATGATTTGTTTATAGATTTATATTCAAATCTCTTGATATTATGATGCATTGTTTATAGATTTATATTCAATCCTTGAGATAGGAGAGTCATTGGCAGACTTGCCAAACTATATGTTCGGTGGTATCGACGCTTCGGATCAGATTCACTCTGATTGCAGACATTCGATATAGACTTGATCGAAGTCTAGGAATAAGACGTACAGTTACCCCGATTGGGAGGGTAGGTGACAGACAGTGACGTCTTATTCACACCGGTATCCCTAGAGTAGAGTCGATTCGAGTCAGGACATGATTTGATTTGAGTTGCATGTTTAGATAGATCGGTTTCATAGACTATGGAGCCATTGTTATTGCTTTCATGCATGATTTATGATTTCGTATCAGAATGTATACATGTTTTATACTGGGATTTATTCTCACCGGAGTTTCCGGCTGTTGTTATGTCTGTATGTGTGCAGAACAACAGGTGGGGCAGGATCAGGGTCACGACAGAGATGAGAGATTGACATAGCGTGGTGATCACGGGCGCAGAAGATCACTAGTGATGTTGTACTAGATTTGTACTACTCATAGTTTATGGTTTGTATTAAACCCTAGTGATGTGTTGGTAGTAAGACATGACATGTATATTATATGTGTTGTAATTAAATAAAGAAAGATATTATGTTTAGTGGTTACTTTTGAATTAATGTTAAAAAGCAAAATTTTGACCCACATTTTTGAATAAAGATCCTATTAATCCCGAAAGGAATTAAGTTAGAGCCCGGGTCCCCACAACAGGTGGTATCAGAGAAGTAGGTTCTGTAGACTGAGATAGAATAGAATGAGCGGGGTAGATCGAGTCTTCTTCCTTGCTTTTTATGTGCTAGCATGATTTAATGCTTTCCCTATTATATGTTGTATTGTATATGAGTTGATTTACAGCATATACTTGTAAAGACTGAATCAGAACCAATTCTGGATCAGAGGCATATGATCAGAGGAGAGCTGAGACAGATTGTATAGATTGTATCCTAATATGTTTGATAATCAGATATGCCGCCTAGAAGAATACCACAACCAGCTGCAGGTCAAGTGCCGGAACAAGGTAGTACGTCAGGTACTCAGATGGACGTTACTGCGACACCGATGGAGACTTTGTTGAAGAGATTTCAATCATTCCATCCACCTACCTTGAAGGGCACAGAAAATGCAGTGGATTGTGAAAGCTGGTTGGATGATATAGAGATGTTATTTGAATCACTTGCCTATATAGAGGAACGTAGGGTGAAGCTGGTTGGACATCAATTACAAGAAGTGGCCAAGAGTTGGTGGTTAACGGCGAAACGAGCCTTAGAACATCGAGGTATTGATATTACATGGAAAGTCTTTAAAGATGAATTTTATCAACGTTTCTTTCCAGTGTCGTATCGAAAAGACAAAGGGCCGAGTTCGCCAACATGAGACAAGGCCAGTGGAACATAGAGGAGTATGTTGCCAAATTCTTGTCCTTACTTCGATTTGCACCTCACGTAGCAGGGAATGATGAGGCAGTGGCCGATTAGTTCATAAATGGTTTGAATCCGGATATCTTCACTTTAGTGAACACGGGGTGACCCAAAACTTTTTCTGAGACGCTGAATCGAGCGAAGGTAGCAGAGGCTGGCTTGATTAGGCAGCGAAGAGCTTCCTATATTGTTCAGGGTCAGAGACCGCCACCGTTCGCCACACAGTTTCCACCACCTCCTCCTTGATTTGATAGTGGAATCAGTAGTAGTGGGAAGAAAGATTCTTTGAAGGCTAAGGGTAAGCAGTTCAAGAGAGCAGGGAGCAGTTCATCGAGCTCCAGTGGGTTAAGACAGAGAGGTCCTTGCCAGAGTATAGATGTGACAGGTGTGTATTGCACTACTTGTGGAGGCCGACATGCCACAGAGCAGTGTCAGGGAGTGATGGGCAGATGTAACATATGTAAGCAACAAGGACATTTTGCCAGAGTCTGTCCCCAGAGAGTTGCACAGAGATTTCAGAGTGCAGGGTCATCAGCATCAGTGACTCAGCCTGAGAGGCAAGCTTCGTCTGTCCATTCCTTCTAGCCCACGCCTACACAGTCCCAACCTAGAGCTAGAGGTGGCCATACTGTGAGCCAACCTCCCAGACAACAAACTCAGGTATTTGCATTGACGAAAGAGCAAGCCCAAGATGCACCAGACGATGTGATTGCAGGTAACTGTTTTCTTTGCGGTTATCCTGCATATGTATTGATAGATACAGGTGCATCACATACATTCATATCAGAACGTTTTGCATTGACACATGCATTGCCTGTAGAGTCATTGTCTACTGTAGTGTCTATTTCTTCTCCGTTGGGAAGTGGTCTGATATCTGTGACTTCAGTTAGACATTGTGTACTACAGTTTGAAGGGCATGAGATCGATTTAGAATGTGTTGTACTTGGTTTATCTGATTTTGATTGTATTGTCGGGATTGACATGTTGACTAAGTACAGAGCCACCGTAGACTGTTTTCACAAGATTGTCAGATTCAGACCTGAAATGACAGAGGAGTGGAAATTCTATGGTAAGGGTTCCAGATCTCGGATTCCCTTAGTATCTGCTCTGACTATGAGTAGATTGTTGCAGCAAGGAGCACAAGGGTTCCTTATTTATTCAGTAGACATACTGAAACCGAGCCCGACATTGGCAGATTTGCCAGTAGTACGGGAGTTTGCAGATGTATTTCCTGACGAGATTCCAGGGCTACCTCCAGCCCGAAAGGTAGATTTTAGTATTGATCTTATTCCAGGTACCGTTTCTATTTCGAGAGCTCCGTATAGGATGGCGCCTATAGAGTTGAAGGAATTGAAAGCACAACTAGAAGATCTTCTAGCCAAGGGATATATCAGACCCAGTGTATCTCCTTGGGGTGCACCAGTGCTATTTGTGCGAAAGAAAGACGGTTCTATGAGATTGTGTATAGATTACAGGCAGCTGAACAAGGCAACGATAAAGAACAAATATCCTTTGCCTCGTATCGACGACTTATTTGATCAGTTGCAGGGATCATCTATCTATTCCAAAATCGATCTGAGATCTGGATATCACCAGCTGTGAGTACGAGATATTGATATACCAAAGACAACATTCTGAACCAGGTATGGACATTACAAATTTATTGTCATGCCTTTTGGATTAACGAATGCTCCAGCGGTGTTTATGGGACTAATGAACCGTGTCTTTCAGAGATATTTAGATGAGTTTGTGATTGTTTTTATTGATGATATTTTGGTGTATTCAAAGAATTTGAATGAGCATGCCAATCATTTGAGAATTGTGTTGCAAACATTGAGAAATGAAAGATTGTATGCGAAACTGTCAAAGTGTGAGTTTTGGCTGAGACAGGTTGTCTTCTTGGGTCATATCATATCTGGAGATGGTATTTCTGTGGATCCGAGTAAAGTTGAAGCTGTGATCAGTTGGCCGAGACCGACTTCTGTGCCAGAAATACGCAGTTTCATGGGTCTAGCAGGATATTATCGACGATTCATCAAAGATTTCTCCTGTATTGCAAAACCGATTACCCAGTTGACACAGAAGAATGCACCATTTGTGTGGTCTAAGGATTGTGAGTCTAGCTTCTTAGAATTGAAGAAGAGGCTAACCAGTGCACCTGTCTTGATGATTCCTTCGGGTACTGGCGATTTCGTTGTATATTGTGATGCATCTCACAGAGGGCTGGGATGTGTTCTTATGCAGCGAGGTCATGTGATCGCATATGCCTCTAGACAGCTGAAGCCACACGAGATTCAATATCCCATTCATGATCTTGAGTTGGCAGCTATCGTATTTGCCTTGAAAATCTGGCGTCATTATCTTTATAGTGAGAAATTTGAAATTTATTCTGACCATAAAAGCCTGAAATATCTGTTTTCTCAGTCAGAGTTGAACATGAGGCAGCGTAGATGGCTTGATCTACTGAAAGATTTTGATTGCAAGATCAAGTACTATCCAGGGAAGTCAAATGCAGCAGCAGATGCCTTGAGTCGAAAGGTTTGTGCCCTATCCTTATCGACGATAGGTGTTTCGAATTTAGTTGAAGATTGTTGTTTGTCTGGTTTAGCATTTGACACAGATAGTAGACCGCTGAGACTTGCTTCGATTCAAGTTGAGCCAGATTTGATTATGAGGATTAAAGAGGCACAAAGAACAGATTAAAATATACAGCAGTCAATTCAGATGGTCAGATCAGGACATCAGTCTGAATATCAGATACGTGATTTTGTCCTGTATGTGAATAACCGTATTGTAGTGCCAGATGTTTCAGAGTGGAAACAACAGATATTGTCAGCAGTGCACTGTAGTCGGTTCAGCATTCACCCTGGTGGTAGAAAGATGTACAACGACTTGAAGAAACAGTTCTGGTGGAAACAGATGAAATCAGATATTCCCGAATATGTGTCTAAATGCTTGAATTGCCAACAGGTGAAGGCCGAAAGAAAGAAGCCCGGAAGTTTACTTCAGAGTTTGTCTATTCCTGAATGGAAATGGGATCACATTTCCATGGATTTCGTGACGAAGTTACCTCGATCATCCCGGGGTTGTGATGCGATTTGGGTTATGATAGACAGATTAACCAAATCAGCGTGTTTTATTCCATACAGAATGACATATCGACACGATCAGATGGCATAATTGTATGTCAGAGAGGTAGTCAGATTACATGGTATGCCGAAGTCTATCGTATCAGATCGTGATCCACGATTCACTTCTCACTTTTGGCACAGTCTGCAGCAGGCTTTAGGTACGACATTGCACCTGAGCACTGCTTATCATCCCCAGACAGACGGACAGTCAGAGCGGACTATCCAGACTTTAGAGGACATGTTGAGGGCTGTAGTGCTAGACTTTGGCCCTAGTTGGCAAGATTCACTACCGTTACGTGAATTCTCGTACAACAGCAGCTATCAAACGAGCATAGAGATGGCACCGTTTGAGGCATTGTATGGCAAGAAGTGCAGATCTCCTTTATATTGGGATGATATATCTGAAGTAACAGAACTTGGGCCTGATATGATTCGGGAAATGACTGAGAAGGTGAAGATCATTCAGAAAAGAATGAAGACGGCACAGGATAGACATGCCAAGTATGCCAATATCAGACGTAGACCGTTAGTATTTGAACAGGGAGACAGAGTATTTTTGAAGATTTCACCTTTCCGAGGCTTTGTCAGATTTGGCAAACGCGGGAAGTTGTCTCCTAGATACATCGGTCCATATGAGATTCTTGAAAAGATTGGCGATCGAGCATATCGACTGGCTCTTCCTCCTTCTCTATCCAGGATACATGACGTTTTTCATGTATCGATGCTGCGTAGATACATGCCAGATTATTCTCATGTCATTCAGCCTGACGAAGCTGAGCTAGATCAGACGTTGAGTTATGTCGAACAACCGATACATATTCTTGATCGGAAAGAGAAATAGCTCAGAACGAAGACTATTCCGGTAGTGAAAGTTCAGTGGAGTCGTCATGGCACCGAGGAAGCGACTTGGGAGACAGAAGTAGATATGAGACAGAAATATCCCGAGTTATTCTCGTGATGTGAGTATTTATTTAGCTTTTGATTTTACTGCTGTTTTTACATACTGTGATTAATTGATTTCACGTTCGAGGACGAACTAATATCTAAGAACGGGAGAAATATAATGCCCTAGATTGTATGTGGATAAAATGAAAAGATGAAGTGTTGCTTGAAGGAAGAGACCGCACCCGCGCCCCTTCTGATGCCGCACCCGCGGTGCATGGACAGAAAATTGGTCAAGTTAGAGTAGGGTCACCGCACCCGCGGTTGATGGACAGAGAGTTGAGAATTAATTACAGAAATGACACCGCACCCGCGGTGCAAACGTAACCGCACCCGCGGTAATGTCACCGCACCCGCGATCTTATATGTACCGCACCCGCGGTCGTCGAATTTCAGAAAATGAAAGGCATGCCGTGGGCACAGCGCACCCGCGGTGAAGAGTGACCGCACCCGCGGTGCTGCATGCGAGAAATCCACATTTGTTTCTTAAGTTGACACATGGCATGGTATATATATATTTCAAGCATGAGTCATTCTTCCTTCACTTCAGCAGCCGAGAATAAGAACTAGGAGAGAGTTCCTTCAAGCTTCTTTGTGGGAAATGTGAATTGTGAAAGAATTACATGTCCAAAGTGTGAACCAAGTGGAGACTCTTATTCCTTGCATCAAGGGCTTCAAAAGGGTATATGTTTTATTAAGTTCAGCATGTTTTGAAGTTGAGCTGTTAAAGGAAATCAGATTTGGTCTCTATTTTGTGTTCTTATGATTGTTGTGAACATATAGTGGAAAAAGAGATAGAAGAAATAATACTATATGTGATTTTATGATTTTCCAGCATGTATGGAATTGAGATAGTGCAGATTTCAGAATAGTACATGTGATTCATGAATATTTTGAATTATGGTTATTGATTACTGTTATATGAGTTGATCGGTATATCGAGAATCCGCCGTTATGCCGTCGAAATTGCATTGAAATGAAATATTGAATCTCATGTGTATTGAGGTATACTAGAGCTTGATAGAATGTACATTGATGATTCCATTTCAGATTTGTATTGGCGACTTTGACATCGAGACTTCGATATCGACGGAGATTGTGCGACGAAAAGTATAATTCATGTTTTGTTTGGGGAAGACACAACTCAAATGAGATTTAGTTTGAGTTTCCCAACAAAATCACATACTAGAATTATTGTTTATCTTTTGATATGATTGTGATTTGTTTATAGATTTATATTCAAATCTCTTGATATGATGATGCCTTGTTTATAGATTTATATTCAAGCCTTGAGATAGGAGAGTCATTGGCAGACTTGCCAAACTAGATGTTCGGTGGTATCGACGCTTCGGATCAGATTCACTCCGATTGCAGACATTCGATACAGACTTGATCGAAGTCTAGGAATAAGACGTACAGTTTCCCCGATTGGGAGGGTAGGTGACAGACAGTGACGTCTTATTCACACCGGGATCCCTAGAGTAGAGTCGATTCGAGTCAGGACATGATTTGATTTGAGTTGCATGTTTAGATAGATCGGTTTCATAGACTATGGAGCCATTGTTATTGCTTTCATGCATGATTTATGATTTTGTATCAGCATGTATACATGTTTTATACTGGGATTTGTTCTCACCGGAGTTTCCGGCTGTTGTTATGTCTGTATGTGTGCATAACAACAGGTGGGGCAGGATCAGGGTCACGACAGAGATGAGAGATGGACATAGCGTGGTGATCACGGGCGCAGAAGATCACTAGTGATGTTGTACTAGATTTGTACTACTCGTAGTTTATGGTTTGTATTAAACCCTAGTGATGTGTTGGTAGTAAGACATGACATGTATATTATATGTGTTGTAATTAAATAAAGAAAGATATTATGTTTAGTGTTTACATTTGAATTAATGTTAAAAAGTAAAATTTTGACCCACATTTTTGAATAAAGATCCTATTAATCCCGAAAGGAATTGAGTTAGAGCCCGGGTCCCCACAACCCAATACTAGTTTCGAAGCATCGGTGTACAACATATATTCCCCTTGTTCTGTCGGCATCGCTAGAACTAGCGTTGTGGTGAGTGCTTGCTTCAACTGATCAAGCTATTTTGATATTCCCGTCCCCATATAAATTTCACATTCTTCTTCGTCAATGTCGTCAAGGGTACCGCAATGGATTAAAAACTATTGATGAACTTTTGATAGTAGCCAGCTAAACCAAAGAAACTGCAGATTTCCGTCACACTTTTAGGATCTGGCCACTGCTTAACTGACTCGACCTTAGGTGGGTCGACCTATACTCCCTCTTTTGACACGATGTGGCCTAAGAATGCCACCCTCTAGCCAAAAATCGCACTTGCTGAACTTTGCATATAATTTCCGATCTCCTAAAACTTGCAAGGTCGTCGTCAAATGCTGATCATGATCCTCATGGCTCTTGGAATAGATCAAGATGTCATCGATGAAAACAATAATGAACTGATCAAGGTATGGTTGAAATACGCGATTCATGAGATCCATGAAGATCGTTGGTGCATTTGTCAATCCAAAAGGCATCAATAAAAACTCATAATGCCCATATCATGTTCTGAAAACCGTCTTTTGCACATCCGTCTCTTTTACTCTCAGCTGGTGATATCCAAACCATAAATTTATCTTTGAAAATACCAAAGCTCCTTGCAAATGATCAAAAAAATCTTTGATTCGGAGTAATGGATATTTATTCTTCATTGTCATGCTATTGAGCTCCCTATAGTCGATGCACAACCTCATAGTCCCATCCTTCTTATTAACAAATAACACTGGCATGCCCCATGAAGAGAAACTAGGGTGAATAAATCCCTTGTATAATAGCTCTTGAATTTGGTCCTTCAATTCCTTAATTTCAGTGGGTGTTAGTCGATATGGAGCCCTAGAGATCGGAACTTTACCGGGCATCAACTCAACAGCGAATTCCACTTGTCTTTTGGGTGGGATACCAGAAACATCGTCAGGAAACACGTCCGAAAAGTCCTTGACAACCTCCACATCCTCAATAGTTTGTCTGTCAGTGTCAGGTGAAGATATAATACTAGCGAGAAAACCTTGGAAACCATTTTGAATAAGCTTCTTCGCACGCATGCATAAAATAATATGCGGCATTTGATTGGTTTGCACCGCCTCGAAGATAAAAGCTTTCCCATTCGGTGGTCTAATAGGTATGGACCTCCGTCGAAAATCAATAGTAGCCCCATTCAGTGTGAGCCACTACATCCCTAAAATAATGTCGAACTCGGGCATTGATAGTATTATAAGGTCCGCTCGTATAATATTCTTTTGCAATTTATGTTCCACATCCTTAACCAAGCTACTAGAGACCATATGTTTGCCAGAAGGCACTGTAACTCTGAATCCTGACTCTACGTCCACTGGTAAGATTCCCAATTGTTTCACGAAGGATTCTGATATGAAAGAATGCGTAGCTCCAGAATCTAGCAAAGCGTAAGTAGTTTTTCCCGCTATCAATATTCGTCCTGGTAATATTTGTTGTATTCTCAATTAAGGCCTTAAAATTCAGGAATTACCTATCATCTAAGCCCTGCTAGTTTCCCATATTAGCATTTCAACCCCTTAAATTTCAAAAATTACCAAATGACCCATTAAAATGTTCAAATTTTTTGCAATTAAGTACTAGAAATTTCGAATTTGTTTAATTTTTTGCTTAACATATTTCAAAAATTGCTATCTATTCTTAAGGATTGAGTGTGCTAGTGCCATTGAGGGCTTTTCGAACACTATATTCTCCAATGAGCTGCAATAGCTCGTGTTCTAAAATGTTAATACCGAAGAATTAAATCGATTTTGGTTTAAAACCAAGCGGATGAAACTCCAAGTAATCCTTTGTGAATAAGATTGTTATATTAGAAAATATTTTAACTTATGTAAACTGAATAACTGAAAAAGTGTAGATTAGGTTTTGCATTCTTCAGCTCAGTTATGGTGACAACTGAACTGACAGATACTCTAACTGATCCACACAGTTTGAAAACAGCAGTTAAGCAGTTAAATACACAAGATGTGTTTATGTTGTTCGGAGACTTCAACTTTTCCTACGTCAACATTTCTACCACCTCGGGTAGAATCCACTAGAAGACTTTGATTTTTACAACTACTTGTACAAACCCACCCTGTTTAGGACTTACCCACTGCCTAACTGAACTCCTAGTCTAGACTGAAGACAGCACCTTCCGGCCACACTTCTTTTACATCTATGGGAGAAAGACTACATATACAAGTTTAACGTCTTTGTGCAAGACTGTATTTGAGTGGGGGGGAGAGTGTTTGTGTGTGAGAACTGAACAAGAATGTTCTCACAAACTGAGGGAAATAAGATTCTAAACAAAGATGATAAAACGATGAAGAGTTACCTCTGGGCTGATTGCTCTTGAAAGCTGATGATAATTTAGCGTGCCCCTCTTTTTTCTTTTTTTGTGTGTTGGGTCTCTTCTTTTTCGTCTTCACTGATCTTCCCTTTATATAGGCGGGAAACTAATAATACAATGAGACTCAATTATTGTATCCGTATCATTTTGAATTCGTTTCTTGGACTATGTGTCTCGACTTTTCGACTGCCCTTGTTAAAAGTTTGTCTTTAATGCTCTGATGCAACGTCCATTATTGTCCTTTGACTGGACAATTACTTTGTACCTTTGTGTATAGCTGGAATCCACTAGAAACAACTTGTCTTGATCTACAATTGAAAGATTCTGACTGATGCATCGAACTAGTCAGCTGAATTGATCTTCAGTTGATTTCACTCTCGTTCAGTTGAACTAATCAGCAGGGTTTCTTCATCAGTTGAACACTCCTTCGGCTGACCAGGCTTATGAGGTTCTCCTGCTGAACCACCTATCAACTGGAAAATCAGCTGGACTGCTCAATTGACGTAACAGTTAGACTGATTCAGTTTCTGCGATCAGTTGGGTCTTCAGTTTGCCATGTAAACAGCTCATGACTGATCCTAGCTTCTGCACACTAAGGTAGATTATTAGTAACACAAAATAACAAGTTTTTTTAACATCAAAATAAAGATTGTGAACTTGAAAAGTTCCAACAATCTTCTCCTTTTTGATTATCACAAAACTTGAGCAGTTAAGCATAATTTATTCAGTTCAAGGGTTAGTACATTCAAACATCATTAAAGCTCCCCCTCAAGAACTGGATTAAAGAAGTTTTGAAAACCATTTAGAGATAGAGGATAAAGGAAAAACTCCCCCTCCAAAACTCAATTGAAAACCCAAAAAAAATTAATTAAGCACTTTTTAGTTGACGAAAAAAAAATTCTTCTCAACAACTGAATTTTAAAACTGATTTAAAAACGATTTTCTTGTTTGAGGATAAAATAAAAACTCCCCCTCAGATACTGAATAAAAGCCCGTATTTGAAAAATACTTATCTAATCGTTCATTCAGAGGTTATAATCATTCAAGCATCGTTGACAAGAAATCTGGAAATATCCATTCAGTCACAATGAAACACAGCTGAATAAACATGATGTTTATTTAAATAAATTTCCCTGTATTTACATTTGAGTACATACATCAATTGAAAAGGAAAAATTGCTACAACGATAGCATATTTTAAACAACATCAGATATCAGTCGGTTTATGTGACAGAACTGGATATACCATCAGCTGGTTGCCTTGACTGCTTGAAATGCTGCATCAGTCGTAAGTTTAATTTTTAAAAGAAACGAGTTAAATTGCTTTGGACTTGACCTCTGTGCTTACCCAACTGGTTGAGCAGAATCTGACTAGGATCACGTGGAATTCAGCTGGTGATTAAATCGACCAACATCCCAACAAGGATGAATTTTGTCTGAAGAACAGCTGACCGGGTAGGCTTGCAACTGAAATATTGTTCAGCAAGCAATTTAGCTGTGCATCTTTGCAGATGATTCTCAGTCACCTACATGATAATTAAAACCCCAAAGCTAGAAATGGTTACAGTGTTAGTTGTAGAACCAATCCTCTCAACTCTTTGCTAAAGAGTGATATATAAATATTTTCAAATAGTTTTTAAAATTGTATGAAATACTTTTAAATAGCATTGAACACTATTTTAAAGTAACAAATTTTAAAACACAGTTTTCTTCAAATTTTTTTTCTTAGAACAACTAGCTCTGATACCAATTGAAGGATCGAGTGTGCTAGTGCCTTTGAGGCCATTTCGAACACTATATTCTCCAATGAGCTGCAATAGCTCGTGTGTTAGAGTAGGTGCACGTCGAGCCAAGTGTTGGCCGAGTGTTCACAATGAAACTCTATGTATAAACAATCTTTATTTTAATAATATTTGAAATTATTATTTTGGCACATCTTTATCTGTATACCCATGCTAATTGCATAGATAAAGCCCTTGAATATACAAATAGTAAAAAGAATATGAGATGCTAATATGATGAGTATCATGAAACTCATATTTGGAATACTGTATATTCTAAACTGTTCCTAGTCGATTCAGCCGCCGCTAAGAAGGATATAGGCCGCTCGAGTTCGACTCTAGTATCTGCGATGTGAGTACCATGTTTCATTGGTAGGGGACATTGTGATGTCTGAGCATGCAGATAGGTGCTCCTTGTAGAGTGCACTGAACAACCCTCCATAAAGGACTTTCCAAGTGGTTCTCACTTATCGAGTGGAAAAGTCCTAGTTTATGGTTGTACACCATTAGTCCTTATGACCCGGGACAACATTGAGACTCTATGTGCTAGCATTACACTTTGACTTGTTTACCGACTCTCATGGGGTCATCAGGTGGAAAATTTGGGTGTTCTGTCGAAACATATAGGAGTCGATGCATTGTAGTCGGGGATTCACCGCTTACCTTCGGGTATGGATATCCTATGTGTTCTCATGTATGTGTAGTATGAAATCTCTGATCAGAGAATGGTGGTAATTATGAAAGGGGTTTCATAGATTACACCATCGATGCAACTACGACATGACACATAGTATCGATTCATTGACAACTCTCGATATACCAATGGTTGTCGAATCGGTCGGGATATATGAGTTGAAGGGACCGTACTGTACGCTAACCATAATTGAATGGTTCTTGCAGGCACTATCATTTGATACCTAGGGAATCATGTAAGCGATGCTGCTAGGCGTTTAACATGATTGGTTGGTTACTATCAGACTTGATTTCTGACATTCTTGTTATCAAGGAGTTGATAAGTAAGAATGGAGTAATTGGGGTATGCTCATATAAGGACATGTTTAGTCCGAATCACATGGAGATGTTAACCCACGGCTAGTTGTATTAATGAACCTTGAGGGCCACACAAGTACTAGCTTTCTAGATCCCGTTGAAAAGTCAAATATAGTTCAATGTGTTGAACGGCTTATAAATGAGTTTATAAGCGTAAGCAAAAATAGAACTATGACTTCTATGAGAGAAATGTAATTTTAATTTATGAATGTGTTCTTAAATTAAAAGTTGGCCAAATAAATAATGTATTTGGAAATTGTGATTTTCATAAACATTATTATGGACTAGATTAAATTAATTCAAGTGTTGAATTAATTTAACACTAGTGGGCCTAGTAGAGTCCGAATAATTAAATTAATTCAAGTGTTTAATTAATTAAATAACATTGGACCTTGTTGAGCCCAATTGGAAATAATTATTTAACTAGTGGGCATGAGTAAAATCAAGTAAAGTTTAATTGGGCTCAAATATGTTTGAGACAATTAAATTAAAGTCCATGGACCTTGTAATTGTTACAAGCCCACTCAAATTGCATGCTTGGGAGGTGAAGAGTTGGTGAATACTTTTCATTAAAAAAAATTGTATGGCATGCAACTTTTGCTTTTAGCTTTTTGCAACTCCAAGGCAACTCATCCTCCCATTATTCTAGATGCACTTGGCCGAAATTCTTGTTCCCTTTCTCCCTCATTTTTTTTTTCTTCAATTGTTGGAGAAACAATTCTCTTCTCAAAGAAAAATACCCTACATTTTCTAGTGCAAGTGTAAGGTGGATCTTTTAAGTTTGGTGGTGGGCTTGATTTTGAAGGAAGGACTCAAGAACAAGGAGAGCTTGTAGATTTGTCTTGCCTTTGACGAGCCAAGTTGTTTACAACTTGGTTGAAGCCATCACATCAATCTTTGAGATTGATAGGTAAAATTTCTCAACACCCTATGAATGTCATAGTTGTGTTTTTGTATATGTTACATGCTAGTACATGAGGTGTTCAAATTTTTCTTTAAAATTTTCGGTTTTCATGCCTTGAAAACATTTTTGAACTTCCGTTGCGCATTTGAACACTCTAAAACCGATCTCCTTTCAAGTGGTATCAGTGCTATGGATATTATTTTGTGTAGCTTATACAAGATATTATATTGGGGTCGATTTCTAACCGCATGAGATGATTTGTTGCAACGAATTCAAGGCCGATTTTGGGGTGTTTTTGGGCAGCTAGTTGCTGCCCATTTTGGGTAGCTCGGGTTGCCCGTGGGGCTTCCCGTTTCGGGCTGCAAGGGCAGCCCGAGGGGCTGCCCGAACAGCCCCTTGATTTTAAATAAAAAAAAAATTTTGGTAAGTTGGTTGGATCCGGCGACGTAGCTCCGGTGACGGCGATGACGACTAGGGTTTCCAAAAGTGTTTTGGAATATCAAAGTGTCATGGGCCTTGAAGTTGTTGGGCCATTAGATGGCTAACATATTTGTGAAATTTAAATGGGCCAAAATTTTTTTGGTGAAAAATGATTTTTTGGGTCCTTAAGTTTAAATTTACAAAAATTGCAAATATTTTCTCATGAAATAAATAATTTAAGTTGGAATTTAATTATTTATAGTAAATGGTGATTTACAAGAAATTCGGTTATAAATAAATTAATTAGAAAGTTGACAAAGGAGTTTGTTTACTTTGTTAATTTAGTTTATAATCGTGGCGGTTAGTGATTGGATCAAGATATATAATATTGGATCAATTAATTATTGCGATAATTAATTGATGGTGTATGATATGTGATATTATGCATGAAGGATGATCAAAAGCCCAAGCCAAATTTGCTAGGTGTATGCTAGGATATTTTGTGTTGAATGATTGTAATAATTATCAATTTATAAAGTGAGTTTGGTTTATGGCCCGTTCCCATCCCCATGAGATGTATCCCTATTTGCCATGGATATTTATTTGTAAATATTAATATAGTGGATGATCAAGATTGGAAGATGGTGGCCATGATGATTATGAAGATCGAAGACATGTAAATATTGGAAGCTAATGTAATAGTTGCATTTGCATCACATGCATTTCCCTAGGATTGGACCTAGGCCCGTGTTTAGCTAACATGGGCCATTAGTATTGGGGCGTTTGATCATCCTTGTTTTGTTTACTGTTTATAACATATGCATGATATGTTATAAATAATGAGTATGTGCGTTATTATTATGATAATAACAAAGTTGCATGAATCCGGCAAACATACGATCAAACATGGCAAGCTTTTAAATAAAATTAATGATGAGACCTTTCAAAATTAAAAACCCTCATTTTGAATAAGATTCAAAATTAATATCAAGCCCAAAAAGGGGAATTATAAATTTGTTTATAATTTCCATGTCTTCCATCGACAATGGGTGCATGATGAACGCTACCCGTTTTCGGGGCTCGGCTCATATTATTGGGGGGGCCCTGGTTGCCGGAAAGTTGTGACATCCATTGACATGGTGATGTGAACTACATGGAACTCTCATGATTTCGGCTCATATTATTGAGGGAACTCATGGCGACCGTCCATTAAGGTTCAACATCGATGGGTAAGGCTTGACACGTGAAGATGAACGACGTCATATTATTGGGTCATAATCAAACGTGAGACAAAAGTTTACGTAAAGGGTTGCATGGAGAGGCAATTGGAAACTACCTTTTTAGGAATTGTGATTGGCTGATATTATTCGGGATCATAATTTGCTAATTGGACCTTGCGTACCTACTGAGGAAAGGAGTTTCCCGTTTAAACTAGAGGGTACTGAAAGATGTCAAAACAGTGGGAGTAAACATTTATAAAGTAAAAGTCCATACTTTATATCTTATTAAATATTTTAAAATAGTCATTAACATTTATCTTTTTTACTTTTCAATACTTTTTGACAACGTCTTCGATTCGCAATTCGCTATCTGTAATACTCGACAAACACATATTAACCGGACCTAATTACCTCAATTGGCTAAGAAACCTGAAAATCGTCTTGAATTCGGAAAGGATAGCATATACACTTACTAAGTCGCCCCCTGTTGAGGCTCTGACTGACTGCACTCCTGAGGAATTGCAAACTTACAAGGAATGGAGTGAGCATGACTTGAAAGCCAAGTGTTATATGCAGGCTTCTATGAAAGATGAGAAGTCGGTTCTTTATGTGGGCTCTTCATCTGGTACGAAGACTGGTCCACCTGAGAAGGGAAAGAAGCGTTTTTTCCAACGCCCTAAGAAGAACGTGCCCTTGAAGAGGCAAGCTCCGAATCCCGTTGTGGCAGCCACACCAGTAAAGGCTGACAAGACTGCTGATATTTGTCATCACTGCAAAAGGCCTGGACATTGGAGGCGTAACTGCAGAGAGTATCTTGCCCAGAAGGGTTCTGGAAACGGTATGTTCTATATTGAAGTAAACATTTCAATTAACTCTACTTCTTGGGTATTGGATACCGGCTGTAGCTCACATCTCTGTAATGATTTACAGATGATGGGAAGAAGTAGGAGGCTTAGAGAAGGTGAGACCTTCTTGAGGTTGGGCAATGGAGCAAGAGTTGCTGCCAAGGCCGTGGGAAATGTTTACTTATTGTTGAACAATGATTTTAAGTTGATTTTAAGAGATGTTTTGTTTATACCTGATTTGGTGAAAAAACATTGTTTCCATTTCTATGCTTGATAAAAATGGATATTCTTGTTTATTTAGCAAATGTGTTTGCAACATTTACAAGAATGAATGTTTAATTGGTACTGAAGAACTTGAAAAACGATCTCTATAACTTAAAATTGAAAGATATTCCACTAAAAAATGTCCTAGCAATAACAACAACAAACAAGCGAAAACTAGATACTCTAAATTCGGCACAATTATGGCATGCTCGATTAAGACATATTTTCCTAAGAAGGATGAACAAGCTAGTGGGAGTGGGCATGTTTGATATGTCTGATATTAATGCTCTCACGACTTGTGAATCATGTCTAAGAGGAAAGATGACCAAAATTCCCTTTAAGGGCCACGTGGAGCGAGCCAAAGGGTTATTGGATTTGATCCATACCGATGTGTGTGGTCCGCTTAGCATCACCACTAAGCATGGACATGCCTACTTCATCACCTTTAACGATGACTTTTCGAGGTACGGGTTTGTGTATTTGATGAAATACAAGTCTGAATCCTTTGAAAGGTTCAAAGAATTCAGAAGTGAAGTAGAGAAATAGTTGGGACGAAGCATCAAGACATTTCGATCGGATCGAGGTGGTGAGTACTTGAGTGCCGAGTTCCAAGAGTATCTTAGGGAGAATGAGATTCTCTCGCAGTGGACTCCGCTCGCTACACCACAGTTGAATGGTGTTTCGGAGCGTCGTAACCGGACTTTGATGGACATGGTTCGGTCTATGATGGGGTTCACGGAGTTTCCGCCATCCTTTTGGGGATATGCGCTTGAGACAGCGGCACTGTTGTTGAACAATGTCCATTCAAAGGCAGTTGATAAGACACCATATGAGATATGGATGGGTAAGCCTCCCAAGTATTCTTATCTTAGAATATGGGGATGCCCTGCTTATGTGAAGCAGGTAGTGGGAGATAAATTGGATAGTCGATCCATTTTATGTTATTTTGTGGGATATCCAAGGAATTCAGTTGGATATTATTTCTATCATCCCCAAGAAACAAAGGTGTTTGTTTCTAGGAATGCAACCTTTTTTAGAAAAGGAATTTCTATTGGATAGAAAAGGGGAGATGATAGAACTCGAAAAGGTTCGAGAGACACCCACAATTATAGAACCCACACCCGAAGAGCCAAGAGAGGAGATACAAGCTCCTAGAAGATCCGAAAGAGTCTCGAGTTCACCTATGAGGTATGGTCTGCTTCTTGAAGAGGGCCATGATGAGCCTAACCTAGGTTGTGATCCAAGGACCTTCAAGGAAGCGTTATCTGATGCCGATTCATCCAAGTGGCTTGAAGCGATGGAATCTGAGATGAATTCCATGCATTCGAACCAAGTGTGGAATCTCGTGGATCCACCTGAGGGAATTGTTCCCATTGGGTGTAAATGTATTTACAAGAGGAAACTTGGTGCGGATGGGAAGGTATTGACCTTCAAGGCGCGATTGGTGGCAAAAGGATATACTCAAAGACAAGGAGTTGACTTTGAGGAAACCTTTTCTCCAGTTGCAATGTTCAAGTCCATAAGGATATTGCTAGCCATAGCTGCATGGTATGACTATGAGATATGGCAGATGGATGTCAAGACAGCCTTTCTTAATGGGGATATTAAGGAAGAGATTTACATGTCTCAACCCGAAGGGTTTACATATGTCGGAAGTGAGCATATGGTATGCAAACTTCAGAGATCTATTTATGATCTAAAGCAGGCATCTAGGAGTTGGAACCTTAGATTCGATAGTACAATCAAAGAGTTTGGTCTTACTAAGAATCCTGAGGAACCCTGTGTGTATAAGAAGGTCAGTGGGAGTGCTGAGACATTCTTGGTGCTGTATGTTGATGACATTCTACTCATTGGGAATGATGTAGGAATGTTGCAATCAACTAAGATATGGTTAGCGAGTAAGTTCTCGATGCAGGACTTGGGTGAAGCATCTTTTGTATTGGGAATACTGATCTATAGAGATAGATCAAGAAGATTGCTTGGTCTCACCCAGTCCACATACATTGATACCATCGTGAAGAGGTTCTCGATGGATGAGTCCAAGAGAGGACATCTACCAATGTGTCATGGCGTATCCCTATCCAAGTCTATGTCTCCCGAGACTGATGCAGAGATAGAGGCGATGACACGCATTCCGTATGCATCTGCGATTGGTAGCATCATGTATGGGATGATATCTACACGTCTTGACGTGGCTTTTGCACTAAGTGTAGTGAGTAGATATCAATCGAACCTCGGTCTTCCACATTGGAAAGCTGTGAAAGACATCCTCAAGTATTTGAAAAGGACCAATAAGTTGTTCTTGGTCTATGGGGGTGGGAAACTGAAATTGGAAGGCTATACCGACTCTAGCTTCCAAAGCGATATCGAAGACTCGAAGTCAACCTCTGGATTCATTTTCATGCTCAATGATGCTGCTGTCTCTTGGAAGAGTTCCAAGCAAGACAGTACAGCGGATACCACCACTGTGGCTGAATAGATTGCTGCATCAGATGTAGCAAAGGAGGCTGTTTGGATAAAGAATTTCGTCCAAGAGTTGGACGTCATTCCTAATAGATTTGCTCCTGTCCCGGTGTTGTGTGACATCACGGGAGCTATAGCTCAAGCAAAGGAGCCAAGGTCTCATCAGAAGTCCAAACATGTATTGAGAAAGTACCACATCCTCCGAGAGATTGTGGAAAGAGAAGATGTCTTGATTGACAAAGTCGGCTCCGCAGATAATGTTGCTGATCAACTAACTAAGCCTTTACCTGGACCATTATTCGAGAAGCATCGCGAATCGATGGGTTTGAAGCATATGGGTAGTTGGCTCTAGTGCAAGTGGGAGATTGTTAGAGTAGGTGCATGTCGAGCCAAGTGTTGGCCGAGTGTTCACAATGAAACTCTATGTATAAACAATCTTTATTTTAATAATATTTGAAATTATTATTTTGGCACATCTTTATCTGTATACCCATGCTAGTTGCATAGATAAAGCCCTTGAATATACAAATAGTAGAAAGAATATGAGATGCTCATATGATGAGTATCATGAAACTCATATTTGGAATACTGTATATTCTAAACAGTTCCTAGTCGATTCAGCCGCCGCTAAGAAGGATATAGGCCGCTCAAATTCGAGACTAGTATCTGCGATGTGAGTACCATGTTTCATTGATAGGGGACATTGTGATGTCCGAGCATGCAGATAGGTGCTCCTTGTAGAGTGCACTGAACAACCCTCCATAAAGGACTTTCCAAGTGGTTCTCACTTATCGAGTGGAAAAGTCCTAGTTTATGGTTGTACACCATTAGTCCTTATGACCCGGGACAACATTGAGACTCTATGTGCTAGCATTACACTTTGACTTGTTTACCGACTCTCATGGGGTCATCAGGTGGCAAGGTTGGGTGTTCTGTCGAAACGTATAGGAGTCGATGCATTGTAGTCGGGGATTCACCGCTTACCTTCGGGTATGGATATCCTATGTGTTCTCATGTATGTGTAGTATGAAATCTCTGATCAGAGTATGGTGGTAATTATGAAAGGGGTTTCATAGATTACACCATCGATGCAACTACGACATGACACATAGTATCGATTCATTGACAACTCTCGATATACCAATGGTTGTCGAATCGGTCGGGATATATGAGTTGAAGGGACCGTATTGTACGCTAACCATAATTGAATGGTTCTTGCAGGCACTATCATTTGATACCTAGGGAATCATGTAAGCGATGCTGCTAGGCGTTTAACATGATTGGTTGGTTACTATCAGACTTGATTTCTGACATTCTTGTTATCAAGGAGTTGATAAGTAAGAATGGAGTAATTGGGGTATGCTCATATAAGGACATGTTTAGTTCGAATCACATGGAGATGTGAACCCACGGCTAGTTGTATCAATGAACCATTGAGGGCCACACAAGTACTAGCTTTCTAGATCCCGTTGAAAAGTCAAATATAGTTCAATGTGTTGAACGGCTTATAAATGAGTTTATAAGCGTAAGAAAAAATAGAAGTATGACTTCTATGAGGGAAATGTAATTTTAATTTATGAATGTGTTTCTAAATTAAAAGTTGGCCAAATAAATAATGTATTTGGAAATTGTGATTTTCATAAACATTATTATGGACTAGATTAAATTAATTCAAGTGTTGAATTAATTTAACACTAGTGGGCCTAGTAGAGTCCGAATAATTATATTAATTCAAGTGTTGAATTAATTAAATAACATTGGGCCTTGTAGAGCCCAATTGGAAATTATTATTTAACTAGTGGGCTTGAGTAAAATCAAGTAAAGTTTAATTGGGCTCAAATATGTTTGAGACAATTAAATTAAAGTCAATGGGCCTTGTAATTGTTACAAGCCCACTCAAATTACATGCTTGCGAGGTGAAGAGTTGGGGAATACTTTTCATTAAAAAAAAATTGTATGGCATGCAACTTTTGCTTTTAGCTTTTTGCAACCCCAAGGCAACTCATCCTCCTATTATTCTAGATGCACTTGGCCAAAATTCTTGTTCCCTTTCTCCCTCATTTTTTTGTTCTTCAATTGTTGGAGAAACAATTCTCTTCTCAAAGAAAAATACCCGACATTTTCTAGTGCAAGTGTATGGTGGATCTTTTAAGTTTGGAGGTGGGCTTGATTTTGAAGGAAGGACTCAAGAACAAGGAGAGCTTGTAGATTTGTCTTGCCTTTGAAGAACCAAGTTGTTTACAACTTGGTTGAAGCCATTACATCAATCTTTGAGATTGATAGGTAAAATTTCTCAACACCCTATGAATGTCATAGTTGTGTTTTTGTATATGTTACATGCTAGTACATGAGGTGTTCAAATTTTTCTTTAAAATTTTCGGTTTTCATGCCTTGAAAACATTTTTGAACTTCCGTTGCGCATTTGAACACCCTAAAACTGATCCCCTTTCATCGTGTTCTAAGAATGTTAACACCGATGAATTAAATCGAGTTTGGTTTAAAACTAAGCAGAAGAAACTCGAGTAATCCTTCGTGAAGAAGACTGTTGTATTAGAAAACATTTTAACTTATGTAAATTAAAAAACTGAAAAATAATAGATTAGTTTTTTCATTCATCAGTTCAGTTAGGATGACAACTGAACTGAGAGTACTCTAACTGATCCAAACATTTTGAAAATAGTAATTAATCAGTTACATACACAAGATGTGTTTATGGATGTTCGGAGACTTCAACTGCTCCTACGTCAACCCTTCTACCACCTCGGGTAAGATCCACTAGAAGACTTTGATTTATACAACTACTTGTACAAATCCACCCGGTTTAGGACTTACCCAATGCCTAACTGAACTCCTAGTCTAGACTGAAGGCAACACCTTCCAGCCAACACTTCTTTTACGTCTATGGGAGAAAGACTACGTACACAGGTTTAACGTCTTTGTACAAGACTGTATTTGAGTGGTGGTGAGAGTGTTTGTGTGTGAGAACTGAACAAGGATGTTCTCACACACTGAGGGAAATAAGCTGATAAAACGATGAAGAGTTACCTCTGGCTTATTGCACTTGAAAGCTGATGATAATTTAGCGTGCCCCTCTCTTTTCTTTTTTTGTGTGTTGGGTCTCTTCTTTTTCATCTTCACTGATCTTCTCTTTATATAAGCGGGAAACTGATCGTACAGTGAGACTCAATTATTGTATCCGTTGCATTTTGAATTCGTTTCTTGGACTTTGTGTCTCGACTTTTCGACTGCCCTTCTGAAACGTTTGTCTTTAATGCTCTGATGCAACGTCCATTATTGTCCTTTGACTGGACAATTACTTTGTTCCTTTGTTTATAGCTTAATCCACTAGAAAGAGCTTGACTTGATCTACAACTGAAAGATTCTGAATGATGTTTCGAACTAGTCAGCTGATCTGATCTTCAGTTGGGCTGGTGAAATCAGTTGACTTGTTAGTTGAACTGATTTCACTCTCGTTCAGTTGAATTGATCAGCTAGGTTTCTTTATCAGTTGAACACTCCTTCGGTCGGCCAGGCTTCTGAGGTTTTTCTGCTGAATCATCTATCAACTGGACAATCAGCTGGATTGCTCAATTGACATAACAGTTAGACTGATTCAGTTTGTACGATCAGTTAGGTCTTCAGTTATCCTAGCTTCTGCATACTAAGGTAGATTATTAGTAACACAAAATAACAAGTTTTGTAAACATCAAACTCTAGATTACTAACTTGAAAAGTCCCAAGATATTTCTTTAAGTTTTCGAATTGCGCTAGGTTTTCATTAATTATTTTTTGTAGATTTCAATTTACCCTCTAAAAATCCAATCTTTTACAATTTGATCCAAATAACTAGTGTTTGCAAGAATTCAAATCCTTAAACCCTGGAATTTGAAACATTCAATTCTAAGTCATCAACTTCCATGCACTTCAATTCAAATCTAGCATTCATGTTTATTATCTCAAGAAATAAGGCAATTTTAAATGCTTGAATAGTCGGAGTACCTGTAATAAGCGTAGTGTCTGGCTCCGCTTGATCAGCATACATCACATAGGCCTTCCAGTCGTGGGTTGCTTGAGCTTTGGGCAATCACCAGTCTTATGCCCCATTCCTCCGCACTTGAAGTACTTGTAGGTGCCCCACATGCACTTGCCATAGTGATGGCTATCACACTCCTTGCAAAGTGGTTTTTCATCAGTCTTTGGGACGTTTTCTCTAGGTGATTATCCTTGTGGTTTCAGCGGTCCCGACTGCCTAGGTGGTCCCGTAAATGGATTTTTATTATGTTGACCAGCTTGCGGGGCATGATTCCTCTTACGTTCCATCTCCCAATCAATATCCTTCAGAGATTGCTCGGCTTGAAAAGCTTTAGCAACGGCAGTAGCATAGTCAATATGATCAGTGAGCATCACATTGCGACGGATCGTCGGCCTCAATCCATCCAAGAAGTGTTGTAACTTATCCACAACATCATTAGCAATCAAGGGCACAAAATGACAGCCCCTATCAAACATCTGCACAAACTCAGTAATAGACAAGTCCCCATGGCGGAGACTCGTAAACTCTCTCTTCAACCTCGAACGAACATCAGTAGTGAAATATTTATCATAGAATACCCTCTTGAAATCCTACGATGTCAGAGTCACTAGATTCACCGCTCGCTCCGCTCCCTTCCACCATAAGGAAGCTTCGCCCTTCAGCAGATAGATGGTACAACGAACTCGGTTGGCGTCCGCCATATCCATATATAGAAAGATCACCTCTAAAGATCTAATCAAGCCCTCAGTCACGAATGGATCAGTAGTGTCAGAGAAGTCCCCGGGGTCCATCGTCCTAAATCGCTCATAGACAGCTTTCGGTCGGACCCTCGCCCCATTTCCCACATGCTGCTCTAGTAAGCGAGCAGTACCAGCTAGTACACGGGCACTAGTATCCTGATTAGGAGGAGGCTGTGGAATCTCCTCCTCACGTCTATCCTCATTGTCCCTACAAAGAACTCGTCTAGGAGGCATCCTTGTACAAGTCGTCCCAACCACGTAACCAACATGCATTTAACATTTTAAATGAAAACATGCATCCAGCCTCTACATCATGTATCATGAAAGCATTTAAAGTTCAACATATAAAATCTAAAGCAGTAAAAAATCACAGAATTGAGGTGTGACTTCTTGAGCTTCTCGGAGTGGCAGTAACACAACCTTTAGGGGATCCTTGGCTCTGATACAAACAGAAACGTCCACTACTTTTTAACTTTAAAATCCTACTAAAATATTATTTTTTTACATCATTTCGAAATTCACCATTTAAAATAACTTAACATTTCCATAAATCAAAATATTTTAATATTTAAAATTTCAAGTGCATAAAAATCCCTAAATCATCAACTAACAAAATTCAACTCCGACCTTTACCATGAACATACTAACTTCAAAATAAAGCATAAAAATCTCTAATAAATAATTAACAAAATATTTTAAAACTTTGACTATCAATCTAATGCGGAAAATAAAGTCCCTTGGGACTGTACAGTCGGACTCGATCCACTCAAGCGTCAGCACCTTCCTCAATATCATCATCACCTTCAGCATTCAAACCTAGTGAGTCTAATGACTCAGCACATTCTAAACATAAGTAGCATATAATATATATACAAGAACATGCATTAAAATCATACTTTTATTTAAAATAAACTTGTGGTCATAAATAAATCATAAATCTTCAAATCGTAAAAGCTTTCAATCATTTATAATTTTGGGTGAAGTTTGATCCTTGAAAGTTACTAGTATTTATCATCTGGTCGGCTGATCAGTCTTAGCTCACCATTGCACACGGGGACGGACACTAGGCACCGACGTAAAATGGAAATACGATAGTTGGTCTTCTTCTAGGGCCTTCTCCCATAAACAGACTCCCTCTTGAGCCTTCTACCTCACGATATTCCAAAAAATAATTTATCATATCCTTTTTGTCACAGTTAATTCTCATCTTTCAAAATATTTTTTCTTTTTTTTTAATCATAAAATGTCGTAACCTTTCCACATTTGAAAATAGCATTTTAACAGTAAAAATTGCACAACTTTATCATAAATCATAAAATTCCATATTTTTTCATAAACATTTTTAAAATATCATTTAGCATTTATTAAGATTCTTCGGGACATTGCCAAACGTTTGGTACTACCCAGGTGTAAAATGATCGTTTTACCCTTGGGCCCTAAAATTCTCGATTTTGACTTTTTTTCACTTTTATTGACTCGAGACTAACCCAAATAATTATTTAAGATTAAATTTAATTTTTAATATTTTAATGTAATGTAAACTCGAGAAATTTGATTTAAGTCCTTAATTATTAATTCGTGAGGCGTTCAATTCCCAAATTAATTCAAATTTTAATATTTTCTTTCCAAACTTTAAACATAAATTTTTTATACCTAAAATACCCTCTTGAACTATGAACCAACCCCCGTGGACCAGGGTTCAAACCATGTTCCTCCTAAACCCTAAGTTCGAACCCTAGCACCCTCCCCTTAAGCCACGACCAAAATTCATCGAGACATGGCCGAGCCACCTTGTCCAAGACCAGACCCTAGCTCTCCTAGACCCTCGTCAAACCTTCCTGGACTAGCACCCCTGGGCTCCTCACAGCCGCGACCCTTCTTCTTCCTTTTTTTTTTTCTTTTCTTCGAGCCACCATGAACCAGCAGCCCAGGAACCCAACTAGGACTCTACTAGACCCTACTGGACCAACCCTAGCTAGCCCTCACCCGACCCACGAGCTGCCCCTTTGAATTCGCACCTAAGCATGCATGGGAAGAGTCCATGCGGTTGTGGACTCTTCCCTACCGGAAGCCCTTGAGTCCTAGCAATGCTAGGACTATTCATAGCCCTTAATCATGTCCCACACCAAGCCCTTAACAGCACTGGACGAGCCTCGGTGCACCCTCCCTCCTAGCCGTGGCCTTGAAGACGTGGCACACAAAGGAAACCATAGGACTCTTTTTTTCTAGCCAATCTCGACTCCAGACCTCGTTTCCACCATAAATCATCCATGTTCCACTCATTAAACATCCTATGTTGGCATCCAATCCCTTGTAAATCATAACGTTTATCAAACAAACGTAAAATCATCAAAACTTTGAAAATAATTTATCTATGATTTAGTGAATCGTGCATAGGTATTTTTCACGTAAAAATAAAGAAAACAAGCATAATATGGTTCGAATGATGCGTCAAAGGAATTTAGAAATGTGCCTTTGCATTTTAGAATGCTCGAATATACGATTGCCGGAATGGGGGGCGAAGAAGGATGAACGGGCGATGAAGACTCTTTGTTTTCTCCTCCACAAAGTTTCGAAATTTTGGTGTGTGAAGTGGACGGCTGATTGAGGCTTAAAAGAACAAGAAATTCTTTTTTTTATATATAGATTTTAATTTGCATGTTAATGGGATTAAGTTTTGGACCATTTAGTTTAGGAGAAATTGATCCTACTTATCTTAGGTAAATTAGGCTCACTAACACCTATTTAATTGAAAATAAAAGTTTACAAAAATTAGTTTTCCAAAATAATACTTTTGATCTTTTAAAAGTCCATTGTTTACCCAAAATCGGCTTCCAGGATACAATTAGCTCGTCTCGTAAAATAATTTGAACTCTACCATTTTTAGAAAAATTTAATCATATTAATAAGCCTTGAAAATATTTATTGAAAATTAATTATTTTGTCTCGATCGTCCACAGTCTCCTTTACCTAGCCTATTATCGAATATTCAGATTTTCAATTCTCATGAAATCATGTCATTTAATCATGCAATCAGACCTTTACTCATTTAGTACGCATCATGTAAGTATTTAAATTCAATTAAATAAAACAATTAAGCAATTTAAATCATTTGCATGCATGTGGTTTATGTGGGTTGACTTTTGGACGTTACAGGGCAGCATGGTCGAGTGCCCGGGACGTCTCGGTCACTTTACTGGATAATAAGCTTGAATTGTTCTAGCCGAGAGTGCGATTTTCTGATTTAAAAAAATTTGGACAAAAATGATATTTTTGAAAATTAGTTTAATTTTTCTTTTGAAAATTAATTTTTGGAAAATTAATATTTTTTTTTGTAAAATAAATAATTAGAATATGATTAAAATTATTTACGGTGAAAGTGAGTTTTACAAGAAAACAATTATTATTGAATTAATTAGAAATTATTTAAAAGGTGTTTATTTAATTTGTTAAATTCTTTAATAATTGTGGTGGTTAGTGATTAAATTATTAGATACATTATTTATCAATTAATTAAATTTGTTTACTTAATTGTTGTTAATATTTTATATTTAATGCATGAAGGATGATCGAAATCCTTGACCATTGTGTTAGATTTATGTTAGGATATTTTAATGTTTTATTCATTTTGTTTATATTTGATATTATTAAAGTGGTCCTAGTTTATGGCTCGTTCCTATCCCATAAGATGTATCCCTTATGTGCCATAGCTATTTAAATGTAATTATTAGAAATTTAGGGAGATCAAGCCTGCAAGATGGTGGGTCGATGCACAAGATGAAGACATGTAAAATATTGGGAGCACTTGTAATAAATTGCATTTGTATCACTGCATTCAGCTAGGTTTTAGACCTGGATCCATGACTAGCTCACATGGATCTAATAGTATTGTTGATCGATCATCCTTGTTTTTGTAATATTATGATATATATGCGTTATATATAGTAGTATGCATGTATGTATATTATTAAAAAATATAGTTGCATGAATCAGGCAAACATACAAACTCGTGGCACTACATTCTTGCATTTAGTAATTTATAAATTAATAAATTTAAACTTAAAATAACCTCTCTTTGGATTTATCTCATACTTACGAAATATATTATCTGCAGACAACCTACATTTGGGTGAATTATAATTTAAGTAGTAGCAGTCAGCTGCTGGTTCAGTTTAATTTCAGCTGGTGTGCTGAAATCAGCCTAGCTGATTTCAGTTTGTACAGAATAAGTAGCTTCATCGTCATTTATCAACATCTTAAGCTTCGATTCAGACTTTGACTTCTGAAGATGATTTGTACATCATCGTCTTATCTTTTCAACGCGTACAGAATCGCTTCATTCCCATTATAGAGCTAAAAGATATGATCAAAATACTACTATTATTCCTACCCAACTTATTGTTGTTTTTGTGCAATCAGTTCGGTAATTCAGATCAGTTAGGCCTTGATAACATCTGAATTTGCCCAACTGACGTGAAATACAATGTGTTCCAAATTGAGATTTTTGATCAATGAATTTGACGGATTGTCATTTGAATCATCCAACTAAGTGACATCATCAAAATACTAAAGCTTTCCAGAAATTCAGTTTGGCTGAATTCAATTTCAGTTTGCTTATTGTGTTTGCAATTTCACACGTGTGTAAATATGTTAGAAATACAATAACAAGTTTTGTTAACATCAAAATCAAGATTGCAAACATGAAATGTTCCAACAATCTCGTTCTTTTTGATGATCACAAAACTTGGATAAACAATTGATTCAACTAACATATTTCTCTCTCTTTTTGTGTAAATCAAAAAATCATATTTTCAAAACATTTTAGGCACAAAATTTTCTCCCCCTCAATATTTAAAAATAATCTCTCCATTAAAATTATAGTGAGTTCTCCACCTATATTTCTGAAATTTTGAAAATTATAAGATAAGAGGGATAACTAACAAATTTTCTTCATGACTCAATTTCTACTGCAGCACATATGCTCTGCTTTCAACGAAAAAACTGCTTTTTCCTGAACATAAATAGGCTGTAAATCTTATACCGCTGTAAGAGTCTAGTTTTCAACTCAAAAAGCGCTTCTTCATTTGGACACCCGAGCAAAGAAAAATGTCATTTTTCCCACGATCGCTGCAAGTTGCACGAAAATTCAGTTTTGCATATATATTTTAAAATATCTGAAATTTTCGAATTTTAAACTCAAAATCAGTTTCAATGCTCTTTCAAGAACAACCTTTTCTGATACCGCTTGACAAGATCAATTAGAGGGATAATCGTTGAGCTACAATAGCTCGGTTCTTGAAATATTGAACACCGATGAATTAAATCTAGTTTGGTTTTCAAACCAAGCGGAAGTCACTCGAAATATTCATCCGTAGAAACCGATTAAATATTTTGTAAAGCAATTAAAATATATGCAAGTTGAATGAGTAAAAAATATTTTGGTTGAAGCATTTTATCAAACATTTGGTATGCAATATTTTTGTATTTGAAGGACACATAAAATGCTTCAACAAAGAATCCTTAAAATAATGGAAATGATAAGTAAATACAATAAAAAAATTGACACAAATTTGTTTATGGATGTTCGGAGACTTCAAATGGTCATACGTCATCCCTTCTTCCTCTTTGGAAGGATCCACTAGAAGACTTTGATTTATAGAGCACCTCGTACAAACCCACTCCAGAAGGGCAGCACCAAACTAGAACTCATAGCACTCAAGATTGCAGGCGGCACCTCACAATCAGCAAATAGTTTAATGTCTCATATGAAACGACTACAAACACATTGTTTTACCTCTTTGTGTGAATACTCACTCTACTAATATTTGAAGTTCAACTCTCTTGTATATGTGTGAGTGATTGTGTGTGAGGAATTTATCCTCTACAGTGTACATCTCAAATGTATCCTCACACAAGGGATTGTGCTCTCAACTAGCTGATTTCTTCATGCTAACTGCTCATGCTTTCAATCCTCTTCAAAATATCTTGTTTGATCTTCTAGAAGTTGTATTAATAGACCCCAACAATGATATATATGTTAGACTGAAGAATATGACCGTTTGGAATGTTTCTGTACTGTTTCTGAAATTGCAATGATCAAATTCGCCTTGCTGAACTTTTTCTGAGCTTAAACTGGTCAACTCAACTGGTCATTCAGTTCAACTAGTCGTTCAGTTCAGTTGGTCAGCTACTGGTTCAGTTCAGTTCAGTTGGTCATCTGCTGGTTTAGTTCAATTTCAGCTGGTGTGTTAAAATCAGCCTAGCTGATTGTAGATCATCGTCTTATATTTCCAACGCTTACTGAATCGCTTCATTCTAATAACTGAGCTGAGAGATATGACAAAAATACCACAACAGCTCATACCCAACTGATTGCTGTTTTTGAGCAATCCATTTGGCAATTCAGCGATCAGTTAGGCCTTGATAACATCCGAATTTGCCAAACTGACGTGCAATACGACTTGTTCCAAATTGGATTTTCTGATCATTCAAGTTGTCTGATTGTCATTTGAATCATCCAGCGAAGAGATATTATCAAAAAACTGAAGCTTACCAGAAATTCAGTTTGGCTGAATTACGTTTCAGTTTGCTTCTTGTGTTTGCAACTTCACATGTGTGTAAATATGTTAGAAATACAGTAATAAGTTTTGTTAACATCAAAATCAAGATTGCAAACATGAAATGTTCCAACAATCTCCCCCTTTTTGATGATCACAAAACTTGGATAAACAATCGATTCAACTACATATTTCTCCCTCTTTTTGTGTGAATCAAAAAATCATATTTTCAAAACCTTTTAAGCAAAAAATTTTTCCCCCTCAATATTTAAAAATAATCTCTCCATTAAAATTATAGTGAGTTCTCCCCCTATATTTCTAAAATTTTGAAAATTAAAAGAAAAGAGGGATAATTAAATAATTTTCTCCATGACTCATTTTCTGCTGCATCACATATGCTTTGCTTTCAACGAATAAACTGGTTTTTCTAGAACATAAATTGACTGCAAATTTTATACCGCTGGAAGAGTCTAGTTTGCAATCCAAAAAGCGGTTCGTCATTTTGACAATCGAGCAAGGAGATATGTCATTTTTCCCACAGTCGCTGCAAGCTGCACGAAAATTTAGTTTTGCATATATTTGTTTAAAAAATCTTAAATTTTCGAATTTTAAACATCAAAATCAGTTTCAATGCTCTTTTAAGAACAATCTACTCCGATACCACTTGACATGATTGATTAGAGGGATAATTGTTGAGTTACAATAGCTCGGTTCTTGAAATATTGAACATCGATTAATTAAATCGAGTATGGTTTTCAGACCAAACAGAAGACACTCGAAATAATCCTTCATAGAAATCTTTTAAATATTTTGTAAAGTACTTAAAATATATGCAAGTTGAATGAGTAAAAAATATTTTGGTTTAAGCATTTTATCAAACATTTAATTTGCAATATTTTTGTATTTGAAGAACACATAAAATGCTTCAACAATGCATCCTTAAAACAATGGAAATGATAAGTAAATACAATAAACAAATTGACACAAATTTGTTTATGGATGTTCGGAGACTTCAAATGCACCTACGTCATCCCTTCTTCCTCTTTGGAAGGATCCACTAGAAGACTTTGATTTATACAACACCTTGTACAAACCCACTCCAGAAGTGCAGCATTCAACTAGAACTCATAGCACCCAAGATTGTAGGCATCACCTCACAATCAGCAAATAGTTTAATGTCTCATATGAAACGACTACAAACACATTGTTTTACGTCTTTGTGTGAAGACTCACTCAGCTAATATTTTAAGTTCAACTCTCTTGTATATTAGTGAGTGATTGTGTGTGAGGAATTTATCTTTTACAGTGTACATCTCAAATGTATCCTCACACAAGGGATCGTGCTCTCAACTAGCTGATTTCTTCATGCTAACTGCCCATGCTTTCAATCCTCTTCAAAAGCTCTTGTTTATCTTCTAGATGTTGTATTTATAGGACCCAACAATGATATATATGTTAGACACAAGAATATGACCGTTTGGAATGTTTCTGTACTGTTTCTGAAATTGCAACGGTCAAATTTTCCTTGCTGGACTTTTTCTGAGCTTAAACTGGTCAACTCAGCTGGTCGTTTAGTTCAACTAGTCGTTTAGTTCAGGTTGTCAGCAGTTGGTTTAATTCAGTTCAGTTCAGTTGGTCAGCTGCTGGTTCAGTTCAATTTCAGCTGGTGTGCGAAATCAGCCTAGCTGATTTCGGTTTGTACAGAATCAGTAGCTACATCGTCATTTATCAGCATCTTAAGCCTCGATTCAGACTTTGACTTCTGAAGATGATTTGTAGATCATAGTCTTATCTTTCAAACTCATACTGAATGGATTCATTCTAATAAACAAGCCGAGAGATATGACCAAAATACCACAATAGCTCATACCCAACTGATTGTTGTTTTTGTGAAATTAATTTGGTAATTCAACGATCAATTAGACCTTGATAACATCCAAATTTGCCCAACTGACGTGAAATCCTACTTGTTCCAAATTGAGTTTTCTGATCACTCAAGTTATTGGATTGTTATTTGAATCATCCAGCTGAGAGATATCATCAAAAAAATTAAAGCTTTTCAGAAATTCGGTTTGGCTGAATTCTGTTTCAGTTTGCTTCCTGTGTTTGCAACTTCACACATGAGTAAATATGTTAGAAATAAAATAACAAGTTTTGTTAACATAAAAATTAAGATTGTGAACATGAAATGTTCCAACAACCCGCTGAGATGAAAGAGCGCACCAGTGTTATTAGTAAAGAAAAAGGATGGAAGTATGCGACTCTATATTGACTATCGTGAGTTGAATAAGGTTACCATTAAGAATAAGTATCCTCTACCTAGAATCAAAGATTTATTTGATGAGTTACAAGGAGCATCGTTATTCTCAAAAATAGATGTTCGTTCTAGATACCATCAGTTAAAGGTTAAGGATTCGGATGTTCATAAGACAGCGTTTAGGACTCGATATGGACATTATGAGTTTATGGTCATGTCATTTGGGTTGACCAATGCGCCAGCGATCTTCATGGATCTCAAGAATCGCGTATTTTAGCCGTATCTGGAGCAATTTGTTATAGTCTTCATCGACGATATTCTGATTTATTCGAGGAGAAAAGAGGAGCATAGTCAGCACTTGAGGACAGCACTGCAAATATTGAAAGATAGGAAATTATACACTAAGTTCAGCAAGTGCGAATTTTGGCTTGAGAGAGTATCGTTCTTAGGCCATGTTATTTCTACAGATGGAGTTTAGGTCGATCCGAGTAAAGTTGAGGCAGTGAAAGAATGGCCCGTACCTAAGAGCGTAAGTGAGATCCGTATTTTCTTGGGACTAGCTGGCTACTACCTAAAGTTCATACAAGGATTCTTTATATTGCGGTATCCTTGACCGCCTTGGAAAAGAAGAATGCAAAATTTATATGGGGATCCGAATGCCAAGAAAATTCTGACAAGTTGAAGCAAGCTTTGATTTCGGCGCAAGTATTATCGATTCCATCGGGGCAAGGAGAGTATGGTCTTTATACGGACGCTTCGAAACTTGGTTTAGGCGCAACTCTGATGCAAAACAACCGAGTTATAGCCTATGCGTCTAGACAGTTGAAAGTTCATAAGAAGAATTACCCGATGCATGATCTCGAGATCGCAGCATTAGTTTTTGCACTAAATATTGGATACATTACTTATATGGGGAGAAGTGAAATATTTTCACCGACCATAAATGATACGAATCCTCGTACGAATGAGAAGCAAACACGATTAATTAGAATCGCGCCCTCAATTCAATATCGAACAAGGATCGATTAGGTTGTCCCGATCTTTTGAAACAAGCAATGATTTGTGATATTCACCTATAAGAGATTAACACTTAGCAACAAATATCAACGATAATAACAATCGAATTTCATACGAACCTTCAAAGAACTTGTTTTTGACAATCCGTGCGAAAACAATTGACAAACGCCACAAAGATGCAATCTTTGATAAGTTTGATTTGGTAATGAACAAAGCTTTAAAAGCCTTGAGAATTGAGAGAAAACCTCAAAATATTTCTTCTCAATCTGAATTGGTTCGTTAATGGTCTCATTCAATCATTATATAATCAATAAAACATGATAAAGTAGTGTAAAAAGTCATAAAGGAAGTTGTAAACAAATTCTACACGGAAGGTTGCGCGGCTGCGCGGGATCTCGCGTGGTGGCGCGCAAGATTCTGCATTGTTCCAGTTGGGGGCGCGCGGATGCGCGTGTTTACGCGCGGGCGCGCGGCCACGTCGGTTCAGGCGCGCATGAGCGCGCGCGGCAGCGCCGCTTCTGGCGCGGGCGCGCGCGTAGTGCTGCTGATCTGCGCTAGCGCGCTCTGCTGCTTCTGCACATCTGCGCTAGCGCATGCTGCTGCTTCTGCACATCTGCGCTAGCGCGTGCTGCTGCACTGCTTCTCTCGGGCATTTTGCACTCATATGCTTGGTTGTTCGGGACTCCTTCATTATATTCTTTGTTGAATTCCACCATTTGCTTGGATATGCTTGATTCATCATTATTGAGCTTGAAGGTCCGAAACAACGACGCTCCCTAAATCTCCTTCCAATCATTTGCACGCCACGCTCGGACAGATTCGTATCATACTCCCTTTCTTAAAAAAGATTTGTCCTCAAATCTTGTCTACCTACGCAAAAATGAAGCAAGTTAGTAATAACAAAATTTATATGCCCAACATGCTTACCTTCAGGTTCAAGTTTGTAGGTGCTATTGCCCATGTGCTCCTTCAATGCTTTGAGCCCTAACTCCATGGTTGCCTTCACTGTCAATATAACAACCTCAACATACACCAATTGACGAGTGACACCAAATGATAAGATATCATTAACTATCACAAAGATCAGATTTCTCCCCTTCTTAGACCTAGTTAACACACAAGTGAAATCCATACACGTGTACGATCATAGTCCACTAGGAATAGGATAAAATTGATGCAACACATAAGAATCAAACTTAGATGCCCTTTCCCCATATCCAATGCGCCCTTCACTACACCTCTTAACATACCTCTTCATATGCAATAAACACATATAATCATGCATTTTATCAAAGATAAAGACACCACTATATGCATCACCAGCGCGTAACTCATGCAATGAATTTAGAATAAACAATTTATCCTCTTTAAAATTGTATTCATTATGATCATAAAAATTCTTACGTGTAATGCATGTTTCACAATTCCACTCAATATACCTCCTCATATGCAACCACAGTAAAAATTCATGCATCATATCTATGGATCTAGTTACTTCATGGCTACCAATTAAACACATGTCATGTGCCTCAATATCAAGCAACAACTCATGCAATGGGCATAGAATGAAAAATTCATTCTTTTTAAACATGTATTCATCATGAACAAAGAAATAATCATGTTCATCCTTGCACCTCTTAAAACCATCATCAAACCAACATAAATCATGCAAATAGAACACACTAATCGTATTATCCATGTAATCTTCACAACCATCACCAATCAAATATAAATCACGGAAATAGGACATGTCCCATGTACTATCGATGCAATATCTCATCTCATCACAAAAATCTAAGTCTAATGTATATAAACCATTGTAACAAGCAAACCTCATCAACTTAATAAATAGTGAGACATCAAAATTCATAGTAGGTACATGAAATTCATCCATGGTCTCAAATTCATAACAATCTAGGAATAAAGATAAATTTACATCCGACCCCTTAACCACCACATTTGCAACACATTCTCCAAGCTTTGGAAAATGATACATCAAAGAATTAAGATAAGGACGAAAGTCATACCTCATGGTTGTTGTGTTGGCAACAAACCTTACCTCATCGCGATGGTACTTGTATTCTCAAGGCTCGGACCCTTGGGTTCTCCCTTTCGTAAGACTCACTTGTCTCCTTGGCATGACAACCCCTAGAACCTGCAAATAAGAAATAGCAATGCTCGGGATTGAACCGGCTATATCATCACCATAACAATAAACTACTTTGTACAAAGGTACATGAAAGGGTTTATGCAAGAATAAACATCTCTCCATCTCACTCTTTTGGGCCAAAAATTTCTTTTTCTTTTATTTTCTTTGGCCTCTTTTTCTTTTTCTTTTTCTTTTATCTCATTATTTTCTTCTCTTTTTATTTCTATGGTCATCTCACTCTTTTGTTCCTCATTCTTTCGACCATATCACATTTTTTTCGACTCTTTTCAATACATTTCAATTGATCATCAATAATTTCTTTTCGTTTCAATTGAGCAAAAGAAATATGTTTTTCTTCAAATGTTTTGAGCAACAAAGTTTCTTCTTGCCTACTCTCCTTCTCCTTAATAGACAAATCACACATTTCCTTACCACTCAATGATTCACTTTCCACTATACACAATTTAACATCATTAGACTCATCAACTAGTGGAATATTATCATCAACAACTTTCTCAACCACAACCTCAAATTCAGGTTCTTCTACAACCTAAACTTCATGTTCAAATTCTACAACAATCTCAACCTCCACTTGAGATTTAAGTTCAACCAACGACTCTACTACTGTAAGCTCTTTACGTTGACATTGGCTAGTATCATTCCCAAATTTTAAACAACAAAAACATATAATATCAAAAGTACTAGAATTTGAGTTTTTACTTGTACCTTGATATTCGTATTTGGTAGCTTCACGTCTCGACTCATTCATTGGCCTAGCAATAATTTCCTCTTCCAAGCTCGTCCGCCAATTAGGTGTCAATGACTCCCTACCCACATCACGTTCACTTCTTCTGCCCATTCTTCTATTCTCCTCACATCTCCTATCATCACCATGATCCACATGCAAGGCTCTATCCCCACCAAATCTACTACCTCGTCTATTCCCATCATCTTGCTTATCATACCTCTCCTCTCCTTCACTCCGCCTATACCTCTCACGTAGAGGCTTAAACTCCTTCTCACATATTCTATCCAACCCTCTCAACATTGTTTAAAATTGACGATCGTTAACCATTATACCTGCAAGAAAAGGTTAGTGGAAAAAAATAAAGAATAAATTTTCTCACCACGAATCATCACTAGTCACTCCAATGAAAATTCACTCGACTCTTTTTTTTTCCTCACTACAAAATACTCACCTGTCACTCCAAATAAATAACGCTCGCACTCAAGTGTTTTCACTCGGATTTGATAGTTCTCTCTAAGATGTGCTCAAGCTTTGTACTTGTATATCAAACCAACAAGATTCAACTCGTGGACACTCGTAACTGTCTCACTTGGACAGCGCACTGCTACTGAACTGCTTCTCTCGGGCCATTTTGCACTCATATGCTTGGTTGTTCGGGAATCCTTCATTATATTCTTTGTTGAATTCCACCATTTGCTTGGATATGCTTGATTCATCATTATTGAGCTTGAAGATCCGAAACAACGACGCTCCCTAAATCTCCTTCCAATCATTTGCACGCCACGCTCGGTCAGATTCGTATCATAAATGATACGAATCCTCGTACGAATGAGAAGCAAACACGATTAATTAGAATCGCGCCCTCAATTCAATAACGAACAAGGATCGATTAGGTTGTCCCGATCTATTGAAACAAACAACGATTTTTGATATTTACCTCTAAGCGATTAACACTTAGCAACAAATATCAACGATAATAACAATCAAATTTCATACGAACCTTCAAAGAACTTGTTTTGACAATCCGTGCGAAAACAATCGAAAAACGCCAAAAGATGCAATCTTTGATAAGTTTGATTTAGTAATAAACAAAGCTTTAAAAGCCTTGAGAATTGAGAGAAAACCTCAAAATATTTCTTATCAATCTGAATTGGTTCGTTTTTGGTCTCATAAAATCATTATATAATCCATAAAACATGAAAAAGTAGTGTAAAAAGATATAAAGAAAGTTGTGACCAAATTCTACACAGAAGGTCGCGCGGCTGCGCGTGATCTCGCGCGGTAGCGCGCGAGATTCTGCATTTCACCATCCCGGGGCCGCGCCTGCGCCGGATGTGGCGCTGCCGCGCGCGTGCGCACGGGCGCGCTGCTTCTGGCGCTGGCGCGCGCGCAGTTTTGCTCTGCGCTAGCGCGCGCTGCTGCACTGCTTCTGGACATCTGCGCTAGCGCGTACTGCTGCTTCTGCATATCTGCGCTAGTGCGTGCAACTGCTTCTGCACATCTGCGCTAGCGCGTGCTGCTGCGCTACTTCTTTTGGGCCATTTTGCACTCATATGCTTGGTTGTTCGGGATTCCTTCATTATATTCTTTGTTGAACTCCACCACTTGTTTGGATATGCTTGATTCATCATTATTGAGCTTGAAGGTCCGAAACAACGACGCTCTCGAAATCTCCTTCCAATCATTTGCACGCCACACTCGGTCAGATTCGTATCATACTCCCCTTCTTCCGAAAGATTTGTCCTCAAATCTTGTCCACCTACGCAAAAACGAAGCAAGTTAGTAAATAAAAGGATTAAATTATCAACATGCTTACCTTTAAACTCAAGTTTGTAGGTGCTATTTTTTGCTCGCTCCTTCAGCACTAGAATTCCCGATGATACGAATCCTCGTACGATTGAGAAGCAAACACGAATAATTAGAATTGCGCCCTCAATTCAATATCAAACAAAGATCGATTAGGTTGTCCCGATCTTTTGAAACAAGCAACGATTTGTGATATTCACCTCTAAGCGATTAACACTTAGCAACAAATATCAACGATAATAACAATCGAATTTCATACGAACCTTTAAAGAACTTGTTTTTGATCATCCGTGCGAAAACAATTGACAAACGCCACAAAGATGGAATCTTTGATAAGTTTGATTTGTTAATGAACAAAGCTTTAAAAGCCTTGAGAATTGAGAGAAAATCTCAAAATATTTCTTATCAATCTGAATTGGTTCGTTAATGGTCTCATTCAATCATTATATAATCAATAAAACATGAAAAAGTAGTGTAAAAAGTCATAAAGAAAGTTGTAAACAAATTCTACACGGAATGTCGCGCGGCTGTGCGGGATCTCGCATGGTGGCGCACGAGATTCGGCATTGTTCCAATCCGGGGCGCGCGGATACGCGTGTTTACACGCGGTGGCGCGCGCGGGCGCGCGGCCACGTCGGTTCAGGCGCGCATGAGCGCGCGCGACAGGGCCGCTTCTGGCGCGGGCACGCGCGTAGTTCTGCTGATCTGCGCTAGCGCCCTCTGCTGCTTCTGCACATCTGCGCTAGCGCGTGCTGCTGCACTGCTTCTCTCGGGCATTTTGCACTCATATGCTTTGTTGTTCGGGACTCCTTCATTATATTCTTTGTTGAATTCCACCATTTGCTTGGATATGCTTGATTCATCATTATTGAGCTTGAAGGTCCGAAACAACGACGCTATCTAAATCTCTTTCCAATCATTTGCACGCCACGCTCGGTCAGATTCGTATCAATAAACATTTGAGGTACTTCTTCACACAAAATGAGTTGAACATGAGGCAACAGAGATGGCTGGAGCTGGTAAAAGACTACGACTGTGACATTAGCTACCACCAGGGCAAAGCTAATGTAGTAATGCACGCATTGAGTCGAAAGACAGCATTCATTACTCAATTATCACTTCAGAGACCATTACAGTCCGAGATACAATGATTTGAGCTTGCAGTATATGCTAGGGGCGAGGCCCCTAATCTTGTCATTATGACATTACAGTCGACTTGGAGGGAAAAAATTCGTGAGGGACAGTCTACTGATGAGAAATTGCAAAAGTAGAGGCTAAGAGATGAAGCTAAGGGTCAGAAGCTGTATTCCGAGGAGGATGGCATAGTCCGATATTGAGATCGACTTTGGGTTCCTAGTGGCGATTCACTTTGAGAAGTCGATATGAAAGAAGCTTATAATACTCCGTACTCCATTCATCCTGAAAGTACGAAGATGTACAAGGATCTACAGTTGTTGTATTGGTGGTTGGGCATCAAACGAGACATCTGGCGTTTTGTGTCCGAGTGTTTGACATGCCAGCAAGTTAAGGCTGAGGATCAGAGGCCACCCGGAAAGCTTAAGCCACTTACTATTCCAGAGTGGAAATTGGAAAATATAACTATGGATTTTGTTGTGGGATTGCGAAGGACTATCAAAGGATTCAATGCTATTTGGGTGATAGTTGATCATCTTACGAAATCAGCGCATTTTCTACCTATCAAGAAGACATTCATCATGACACAGTATGCATAGCTATATACCGGATAGATAGTCCGGCTGCATGGGATTTCAGTGTCCATTGTTTTTGACCAAAATCCGAGGTTCACATCATATTTTTGGAAGAGTCTACATGCAGCGATGGGGACCAAATTGTTAATCAGTACATCATTCCAACCTCAAACCGATGGTCAGTCTGAAGGGGTTATTCAAATTTTGAAAGATATACTCCGATCTTGTGTGATTGATTTCCAAGGAAGTTTGGAACCAAAGTTATCTCTAGTGGAGTTTACCTATAATAATAGCTATCAATCGTCAATAGGGATGGCTCCTTACGAGGCAGTATACGGAAGGAAGTGTAGAATACCCATACATTGGGACGAGGTTGGTGAAAGAGGAGAGTTTCGGCCAGTCTTGATCAAGCACATCGTCGAGCTAGTAGTCAAGATACGAGATAGGATAAAGATTGCACAAAGCCGACAGAAGAGTTATGCCGATAAGCATCGAAGAGAGCTAGAGTTTGCCGTAGGCAACCATGTTTTTGTGAAAATAGCACCTTTGAAAGGTGTTATGAGATTTGAAAGAAAGATAAGCTCAGCCCGAGGTTCATAGGACCATTTGAAATTTGGGGATGATTAGAATACTAGGATATAGAGTGGTGTTGCCACCGATGCTAGCTGTTGCGACTTTGATTGTTGCACTCCCAAGAGCAGGTTGTCAACAAGTGGTATAATTCGGTGAGTCCGAATATCGTATCCACAGGGAAGCTAAGGTAATTACAAGTCCACTACAATGTCTTGTTGTTTTTGTTTTTGTTTTTTTTCTTTAATGGTTTGAATCTTTAATTGGTAATTTTTAATTGTTCAAATTTTTATTTAAGTAGTTGAGATTAAAAGATCCACTCATGATATTTTAATAAAGTTAACATTAATGAACATTATTGAAATCCACTTAATAAAATGGTTCCAATATATATTAAATAATCATATTTTATTATGTTATATATTATTATCTTATAAGTATATAATATATACCAAAACTTGTAAATGTTGTCAAGTATTTATTGAGCTATATATATATTTGTAAACGCTAAATCAAGGTTCTCACTTTAAATGGTTGGTAAAACCAAACAAACATTTAAATGGTACCAAGAAATTAATATTATGATATTAATAAATAATAAATCAAGGCATCCACTTTAAATGGTTGGTAATACCAAACTAACATTTAAATGGTTTCAAGAATTTAGTGTAACATATAGCAACAATAAATCAAAACTCCCACTTATAAGTAGGGTATAATAATACTTAAAGAAATAAATATAACATAAACAATAAATAATGATTAAATAATATAAAAACATAGATTCTTACCTCTTAATAACCTTATTATCATGCCAAGACTTTCACCTTTTCATCTCAACTTTGGGAAGTTAGCTACTCATTATTCAAAGTGTAAAACTTTGAATATGAATTTAACATGCTAATTATATTTAAATGAAGAAATAAAGGAAAAACAAAGAGAGAAATATTATGAACTCAAAGGTTTGTTCATAAAATGAGGGATATCTCAATACATTACAATGCACCCCTATTTATAGCCAAATTTGGGGAGACAACCACAAATAAAATATTATTTTTTACACATAAGTCTTAATTGGTGTTCCAAGAAATTAATATTTTAATACACATCACTTTTGAAAATCTTTTCATCTGAATTTTCTTCTCCACATAAAATAAAACATGTAGATATCTGAGTTGTTTGAATTGTGGTATTTTTTTAACAATTTGACCAAGTAATTTGAGAGATATGGTCAAAATACCAGAGCATGGTAAAACTGCCACTTCTTTGGTAACTTTAATTGTTGCTTAATTTGATCCCACTTGTGAGAAGATTTTTATCTCATGATTGCCACCAATATTGTAAATATTAACATCAACTTTCTACAGGTCCAAGAATCATCTTAATCCAATTTGCAACGCCAAGTTTATTCTTGTTTTATCGAACTTGTAAAAAAAAGTAAAAACTTATAATTACACAACAACTTATATTTTATACAATTTATTATAAAATATATAATATTTAAACAATTAATAAAACAAAAACTATATATTTATATTATAAAACATTTAATTAATTTACAATTTTTTATCTTTATCACACTCCCCAACCAGCTTATTGCTAGTCCCTAGCAATTTAAGCTTTAATAGCAACACAAAACATATTGATTAATTTAAATAGAAATGTAATCAGAACTATCCAAGTGTTTAAATTAAATTTGAAAACTGTCAAAGTAATATCAAGATCATTATAATTATAATTTATGAAATAATATGAACTGATCAATTCAACGCTTATTTTCAGGTAGTTAAATGTACAGGGCCTTCAGAAATTCCTACTAAGAGTCTCAACTCCATATCCTCACATGTTAATAAGTGTTTCAATTTATGGGAATGATTTCTCTCATGGAGTTGGAATACAGATAAATGCTCAGGAAAATGGTTTACAGAATGCAGACAGACAAACGAGCCAAACTAATCGAAGGAAATCCATAGATTCAAAATCCAGTTGTTCTTATTATATATTTTTTTCCTGATTTTTTTTACGTCATGGAATCAGACTAAGTTTATGCTTCTTGACCACATATTTATTTAATTTGTACAATGTATTTCTCTCTTTCTTTCTTTTTTTCCCTTCTTTTATTTGTATTTTTATGAGAGATAAATGGGTCGCAGCATATAACTTAGAAATTACATAAATCTTCAACATCTTTCTTTTTTTTTTCCTTTTTTTTCAATAAATATCAATTTTTTTTTTCAAAATAAGAACACAAGATCTAAACAATAGATAGCCTATCTGATGATCAATAAAGGCTCGCAAGCTGTTTTCTCAATCCTCTCCACTCACTCACAAAATATGTGTGAGTTTAAAAATTTTAGGCACTCTTGTCAGGTATATCTTGGGTCATATACTTTAATAACTGATTTTATCACAATGGTTAATCATTCTAAAAGATTTCATAAATCATATTTTTATAGTGATCAAAATATTAAAATTGACTTTTTTTTTCAAATAAAAATTTAAACATCCTTAGATAGATTATTACAATTTCTAATCTAAACCTTTCAAACATGTAATGTATGATATTTTTGCAAAAATTACTAAGCTACAAACAATAAACATGTTTTTATTTTAAAATAATTTTACATGTTTTTATTTTAAAATAATTTTTTTAATTATTTTTTTTTAATTTTTAAGTTTGTTCTCCCCCAATCAGAATATAACATTGTCCCTAATGTCAAAATAACTATTAATAAAGAGTACATAATGAAAGAGATAACACCTAAAATTTTATTGAAGATAACATACTGAAACAAACGCAAACCAATCCACGATTTTCGAATCAATGATCCAACTTTCTTTTCTTACTATTTGGTTGCGACCAATTGATATTTGTTATCATCGGATCAGGCTTATGAACAAAAGCTTCCAAATCATCAATTAATTGGTCGGCAGTTGAAGCACAGATGAGCATCCGTCGTGAATTTTCTGAAATCAAATTATGTTCCGCAGCTTTATCAAGAAATGTCAACAAACTGTCATAATAATTATTGATATTCAACAAGCCCACAGGTTTATTATGGATATTAAGTTGTGCCCAAGAAACTGTGTGAAAAATTTCTTCTAATGTACCAAAACCACCTAGTAGTGCGATAAAAGAATCAGAATTTTCAATCATTTTGGTGATTCTTTCATACATAGAAGAAACTTTTAATTTCTCCCCAATCGTAACACCTGTAATATTTCCTTTAGCTTAAGCTGTAGGAATAATACCTAAAACCTGACTACCTCCAAGATGAGCAGATATTGAAATAGATCCCATTAACCCAATATTACCTCCCCCATATACCAAGTGAATTTTTCTCTCAACCAATATCTTTCCAAGATTATTCGATGTTTCTACAAATACTTCATTTTTTCCATAACTCAACCCACAAAATACATAAATATTTTTCAATGTTTGTGCAGAGGATCCAACCATGTTTTTACTTTCTTTTTGGTCTGCGAAAATAGAGAAAAAGATGAGAGATTTTATCGGGGTAATATATTATCATGACAAAACTATGGGTCATAGCTGTAAGCAGAATAATCAGAATAAACAGTAAAAATAATAATTACACACATGCATATAAACAGTAGTGTGATTGTGGCTCACAATTTTCCTCTGGTTTTACGTCCAGAAACGGCTTCAACGCCTTCTATGAGTCGAGGATATGCTTCCCATCCAATTTTCTTATAAATTGACAAACATGGTCTTTTTTAGTCGGATTCCCAAGACTATGACGCTCATCTTGAAATTGTTTCCATAAATGTAGAAGTTCAATTGCACATGTCCACTAGAATGCGTCTCAAGAGTCAATAAAATGTTATCTAAAGACTCATTACTCAGCCCATTCTTAATGAAACCAATTTTATCTTCTCTGTTATCGGAAACACATCCCAAAGATCTGCATCGTTTGTCACAAGTCAATCTTGCACACTTATGACAAACCCCTAACCTTTTGGCCCTTCGTTATTTCGCATAAGTGATTTTTCCTAATCCAGACAAATACCGAATGAGCAATGATTGTGGAACTTTTCCTCCTAATCGGACCTTAGCTTCTATTACAAGGCGAATATCTTCTGGAATTCCTTTTTGCAATAACAATCTCAATCTTTCACACCTACCTGCATAAATTTTTCTTAGAACATTTTCAGAAACAGAAGGAAAATATTTACAAATTTTTGAGAGATTTTCATCCATTTTGAAAAGAAAAGAAATGATTTTTTTTTATTTTTGTATCAGCAATTGTGGGAAACTGATTTAACCGACTACGAGAGTCACGGAGTACCGTTATCCGCCATTTAACCGGGAAAATAAAAAGATTAAGGAAACCTGAAATAAAAACAAACAAAATTAAATGCAACATAAAAATTTAAGGATCAGAAAGGGAAATAAACTCTTCCTGAAAGATTCTATTTTCCAAAAATGGTTTAAGCCTTTGTCCATTTACTTTAAAAACATCACTATTTTTAAGATTTTCAATATCCACAGCTCCATAAGGATACACATGCTTTACAACATATGGGCCTGTCCATCTTGATCGTAATTTTCCTGGGAATATGTGAAGTCGAAAATTATAAAGTAAAACTTTTTTACCAATCTCAAAAGATTTTCTAAGAATTGTTTTATCATGAAATGATTTGATTTTTGCTTTATAAATCCTTGAATTCTCATATGCATCATTTCTGAGTTCATCAAGTTCATTAAGTTGCAATTTGCGCAATTTGTTGCAATCATCAATGCTTGAATTAAAAGTTTTGATCGCCCAACAAGCTTTATGTTCCAATTCCACAGGCAAATGGCAATGTTTTCCGTAAACCAACCTATAGGGAGACATATTCAATGATGTTTTAAAAGCTGTTCGATATGCCCAAAGTGCATCATTAAGTCGCAGAGACCAATCTTTTCTATTTGAGTTAACAGTTTTTTCCAAAATTTTTCTTTATCTCCCCATTAGTTACTTTGTGAGTAATACCATATTTTTTCATTAATGAAGCAAATGGTTTATTAACAAAGTGAGTTCCCCCATCACTTATCATGGATCGAGGAATTCCAAATCTAGCTAAAAATATTTTCTTTCAAAAATTTGATGACGATTTTATGATCATTTGTTCGACATGGAATTGCCTCTATCCATTTGGAAACATAATCAACTGCAACTAAAATATACAAGTATCCAAACAACGGTGAAAAAGGTCCCATAAAATCAATTCCCCAACAGTCAAAGATTTCAATTTCAATGATAGGATTCAAAGCATCATGTTTCTTTTTGAGATCGCACCCAATTTTTGACAATTTTCACAGATCTTGCAGATTTCGTGGGTGTCTTTAAACAAAGTGGGCCAATAAAATCCACACTTCAAGATTTTTGCAGTCGTTTTCTTTGAAGAAAAATGTCCTCCGCATGCTTCTGAATGACAAAATTTAATGACACTACTTACCTCATTGTCGGGTATGCAACGTCGAAAAATTTGATCTGGACAATACTTGAACAGATACGGATCATCCCAATAAAAGTTTTTTACCTCATTCAAAAATTTTCTTTTATCTTGGAAACTCCATTGCGGTGGCATTTTTCCTGTCACAAGAAAATTTACTATGTTAGCAAACCAAGGTGTAGTAGTAACTGAAAATATATGTTCATCAGGAAAATTATCATCAATTGGTGTCATTTCACAAGATGATGCTGTTACTAGTCTCGATAAATGATCGGCTACGACATTCTCGATTCCTTTTTTATCTTTGATCACAATGTCAAATTCTTGGAGCAATAAAATCCATCGTATCAGTCGTGGCTTTGCATCCTGTTTGGTCAACAAATATCTAATAGCAGAATGATCAGTAAACACAATAGTTGTTGATCCAATCAAATAAGAACGAAATTTATCTAATGCAAATATTACAGCAAGTAGTTCTTTTTCAGTTGTGGAGTAATTCATTTGAGCATTGTTTAAAGTTCTACTTGCATAATATATCACGTAAGGCTTACCGTTTCTTCTTTGACCCAGTACTGCACCTACAGCATAATCACTCGCATCGCACATGATTTCAAATGGTAAAGACCAATCAGGAGGTTGAATGATAGGAGCTGATGTTAAATGTCGAATGATTTTATCAAAAGCATTTTGACAGTCTTGAGTCCACTCAAATGCAGTGTCTTTTGTTAAGAGGTTACAAATGGGTTTAGAGATTGAACTAGTCCTTTATAAACCTCCTATAAAATCTAGCATGTCCCAAAAATGAGCGAATTTCTTTAATGGTTTTTGGAGGGGGTAAATTGGCAATGACATCAACTTTGGCTTTATCAACTTTAATTCCATGAGATGACACGACATGTCCCAAAACAATCCCAGAAGTAATCATGTAATGACATTTTTCCCAATTTAAAATAAGACCTTTTTCCTCGCATCTTTTTAAAACTTTTTCCAAATTTTCAAGACATTTATCAAATGTATTCCCAAAAATAGTTAAATCATCCATGAAAATCTCCAAACAATTTTCAACCATGTCGCTAAAAATGCTTAGCATACATCTTTGAAATTTTGCTAGGGCATTGCATAATACAAATGGCATCCTTCTAAATGCAAATGTTCCAAAAGGACATGTGAATGTAGTTTTATCTTGATCTTTGAGTGCAATGGGAATTTTATAATAACCTGATTATCCATCAAGAAAACAGTAGTATGGATGACCTGCTACTCTTTCTAAAATTTGATCCAAAAATGGTAATGAAAAATGATCTTTTCTAGTGACGTCATTTAATTTTCTATAATCAATACACATTTGCCAACTAGATGGAACTCGACTTGTTAACAATTCACCTTTTTCATTTTTTATCACTGTGATGCCAAATTTTTTTGGAATTACTTGTGTTGGGCTTACCCACTTATTATCAGAAATAGGGTAGATAATCCCAAAATCAAGTAGTTTGAGAACTTCAGTTTTCACAACATCTTTCATGTGTTGATTTAATCTCTTTTGGGGTTGTTGAGATGTTTTTGCATTTTCTTCTAAGTGAATTTTGTGAGTGCAAATTAGTGGATTAATGCCCTTGAGATCTTTTAGTGTCCAACCAATTGCATTTTTATGTCTTTTAAGCATATCAACTAATTTACCTTCTTGATCACTTGCTAGTTTGGAAGAAATTACCACCGGATATGTTTCATCTTCTCCAAGAAATGCATACTTCAATTCTTCTGGCAAGGGTTTTAACTCCAATATGGTTGGTGTGTCTTTGTTCTCATATATTGCCTCAAATTCTTTCTCTGATCTTGGTAACGAGTGATACCTGATAAAATCATCAAGATCAATTTCAATATTTTCTTTAACAGTTTCAATTGAACAAATATCTAATTGATCACGAGTACTCCCTTCTTGAATGTTTTCTTCCACAAGAGTTTCAATAAGATTTTCATCTTCACTTTCATCTCCTTTGTCATGTGGTTGCTTACAAAGATTAAAAACATTGAGCTCCAAGGTCATGTTACCAAATGATAACTTCATTATTCCATTCCTGCAACTTATAATAGAATTAGAAGTTGCTAAAAATGGACGACCCAGAATTACAGGAATTGCATTACAAGCTTCGATAAGTTGTGTACCTAAAACTATGAAATCGACAGGATATACAAAGTTATCAACTTGGACCAACACGTCTTCTACCATACCTCTTGGCACTTTAACAGATCTATCGGTAAGTAAAAGTGTTACCGAAGTAGATTTTAACTCACCTAGATTGAGTTCATGATAAACTGAATATGGAAGTAAATTCACACTAGCTCCAAGATCAAGCAAGGCTTTTTTAATCTTTCGCTCTCCAATAATACATGAAATAATAGGACAACCAGGGTCTTTGTATTTCAAAGTATTATTATTTTGAATGATTGCACTTACTTGTTCGGCTAAAAATGCTTTCTTTTTCACATTCAATTTTCTTTTCACAGTGCACAAGTCTTTCAAAAATTTGGCATATGATGGTACCTGTTTTATTGCATCTAATAAAGGAATATTAACTTTTACTTGTTTAAAAATATCATATATATCAGAATTGAAATTTGATTTTTTTGTATTTTTCAATGCATGAGGGAATGGTGGTGACACTGTCTGTTGAACCTCCTCTTCGCAAGTTATGGGTTCCACATCCTTACCCTTTGGAGTTGATTTATCATCATCTTCACAAGGTTCAGGAGTGAATTTTTCCACAACCTTACCACTTCGAAGGGTAATAACAGTTTTTACCTGATCCATCGTTTGAGTTCCAGAAGTTCCAGTTTGTGAATGATGATCATTGGGATTAGGCTGTGGTTGTGAAGGAAATTTACCTTTTTCATGAATATTAAGTGCAGATGCAAATTTAGCAAGAGTATCTTTCAAATCTGTCATGGTTTGAGCAGTTTGAGTATTGATAGACTCTTGCTTTGCAATGAAAGAATTCACTAAATCTTCCAAATTTCTTTTAGGTGGAGGAACATAAGGTGCATAATTTTGAAAATTTTGTTGAGTTTGAAAATGTGGTTGCGGAAATTGTGCAGCATTATCATTTCTCCAACTAAAATTTGGATGATTTCGCCAACCTGGATTGTAATTTTGAGAAAATTGTTCAAAATTTGGCCTTTGAAATTGTTCAAAACATTGACTTGTTCATGGAGACATTCTTTAAAAGAGGGCAAAGTGGGACAATCTTTTGTAGAATGATCACTTGTATCACAGATGTGACACGCAATTTCTTGAATAGCTTTTAATTGACCATTTTTTTCAATTCAAGTGCCTCAACTTTTCTTGCCAAAGAGGTAAATATAGCTTGGAGATCATGTTCATCTTTGAGGGTGTACATACCTCCACCAGATGTGGGAGATTGAATCTTGTTTGATGGTTCGATTGTACCTATAGTGTCCCAATTTTGAGCATTTTCAGCTAATGAATCGAGATAATCAATTGCCTCATTTGGATCTTTATCTTTAAATGTTCCATTACACATAAATTCAACCATTTGCCTATCTTTAGGTGTTAAGCCTTCATAAAATTGAGAAACAACTCTCCAAATTTCAAAATCATGACGTGGACAAAGATTAAGCAATTCTTTGTATCTATCCCAACACTGATAAAAATTTTATCCTTGTTTTTGAGTGAAAGTGATGATTTGTCTTTTGAAAGAATTTGTTCTATGAGATGGAAAAAACTTTTTCAAAAATTGTTGTTGCAATTCATCCCAGGTTCGAATGGATCCCGATCTAAAATTTTGTAGCCAAGTTTTAGCTTTATCTTTTAAAGAAAAAGGAAAAAGCTTCAGTCGAATGATGTTCATGCTACAATTTAGATCATTATATGTGTTGCACACTTCTTCAAACTCTCGTAAATGCATGTATGGATTTTCAGAATCTAAGCCATGAAAATTGGGTAAAAGTTCGATAATACCAGGCTTAAAATTGAAATGAGATGCATCAGGGGGAAATACTATACATGAAGGTGCACTAGTACGTGTAGGATTCATGTGATCTCTAAGTGTTCTTCGTCTATCATGATCATGTTGAGATTGAATTTCATCTTCATTTTCTTGGATGGGTTCTTCCGCCATGTTTTGTAAAAATAAAGGGTTATTTCGAATGATTCGACCACTAAGTGTACGTGACCAAATGCTCATGCAAATGCAAATGCAAAAGAATAAAAACACACAAAAGCAATAAAAATTCAAATAAAGAAAAATAAAAAAAATTAAATAGACTTGAAATTAAATTTTACTTCCCCGGCAACGGCGCCAAAAACTTGTTGCGACTTTGATTGTTGCACTCCCAAGAGCAGGTTTTCAACAAGTAGAATAATTCGGTGAGTCCGAATATCGTATCCACGGGAAGCTAAAGTAATTACAAGTCCACTACAATGTCTTTTTGTTTTTGTTTTTGTTGTTTTTCCTTTAATGGTTTGAATCTTTAATTGGTAATTTTTAATTGTTCAAATTTTAATTTAGTAGTTGAAATTAAAGATCCACTCTTGGTATTTTAATAAAGTTAACATTAATGAACATTATTGAAATCCACTTAATAAAATGGTTCCAATATATATTAAATAATCATATTTTTATTATGTTATATATTATTATCTTATAAGTATATAATAAATACCAAAACTTGTAAATGTTGTCAAGTATTTATTGAGCTATATATATATTTGTAAACGCTAAATCAAGGTTCCCACTTTAAATGGTTGGTAAAACCAAACAAACATTTAAATGGTACCAAGAAATTAATATTATGATATTAATAAATAATAAATCAAGGCATCCACTTTAAATGGTTGGTAATACCAAACTAACATTTAAATGGTTTAAAGAATTTAGTGTAACATATAGCAACAATAAATCAAAACTCCCACTTATAAGTAGGGTATAATAATACTTAAAGAAATAAATATAATATAAACAATAAATAATGATTAAATAATATAAAACATAGATTCTTACCTCTTAATAACCTTATTATCATGCCAAGAGTTTCACCTTTTCATCTCAACTTTGGGAAGTTAGCTACTCATTATTCAAAGTGTAAAACTTTGAATATGAATTTAACATGCTAATTATATTTAAATGAAGAAATATAGGAAAAACAAAGAGAGAAATATTATGAACTCAAAGGTTTGTTCATAAAATGAGGGATATCTCAATACATTACAATGCACCCCTATTTATAGCCAAATTTGGGGAGACAACCACAAATAAAATATTATTTTTTACACATAAGTCTTCATTGGTGTTCCAAGAAATTTTTGAAAATCTTCCCATCTGAATTTTCTTCTCCACATAAAATAAAACATGTAGATATCTGAGTTGTTTGAATTGTGGTATTTTTTTTTAACAATTTGACCAAGTAATTTGAGAGATATGATCAAAATACTAGAGCATGGTAAAACTACAACTTCTTCGGTAACTTTAATTGTTGCTTAATTTGATCCCACTTGTGAGAAGATTTTTATCTCATGATTGCCACCAATATTTTAGATATTAACCTCAAATTTCTATAGGTCCAAGAATCATCTTAATCCCATTTGCAAAGCCAAGTTTATTCTTGTTTTATCGAACCTGTAAAAAATAGTAAAAACTTATAATTACACAACAACTTATATTTTATACAATTTATTATAAAACATATAATATTTAAACATTTAATAAAACAAAAACTATATATTTATATTATAAAACATTTAATTAATATACAATTTTTTATCTTTATCACTAGCTGGAGTACACAATGTGTTCCACATCTCGATGCTGCGAAAGTACATCTCGAACACTTGACATGTACTAAATTACGAGCCTCTGTAGTTGTCTCCAAATATTTCATATGAGGAAAGACCTACGCAAATTTTGGGTAGGCAAGAAAGAAGACTCTCAAACAAAGTGATACCAATGGTCGAAGTCAAGTTGCAAAATCACTCGGAGGAAGAAGCTACTTGGGAAACTGAGAGGGACATGAGGAGTCGCTACCCAGAGTTATTTGGTAAGTTTTAATTTCAAGGAAGAAATTTCATTTAAGGAAGGGAGAAAAGGTCCAAAATACGATAACATAATCCAACTACATGCAAATCTAGGGAAAATGGAAAATGACTAATTAAATGATTTTAATGACATGAATTAATTATGATATGCATGATTACTTGTTTAAAATAGGGTTTTCTATTAGAATGTATATAACTGTGTTTTAAAAGATATTCAAGATGTGATCGAGGAACGGAGACCGGAGACCATATAAAGGAAAATATTTTTATTAAATAATTATTTTAATTGTTTAATGTGTGGTATATTTTAAATGAAACTTTCGAAAATGAGGTGTTTTTATAGTCCGAGTCGTATTTTAAACAAGTATTATATTTGTGATAAAAATATGAACTTTTTGAGAACTCGGCTATTATTTTTACCAACTTTCCCAAACAAAATATTTTAGAGATTAACTAATGGGATTAATGGGCATACTTTACCATGGTTAATGGGCCTAGGCTTGCACTTGAGCTTTTAATCAAAATAAAAGCCCCAAACCCCTCACCATAAACCTCATAATTTTCGCCCCACCCCTCTCTAAAATACTAGGACTCTTCCTTCAGCACCCAGCACACACAACACGTAAACTTTGAGGAGGAAGCCATGGTTTTGATGAGAAAAATCAGCAAGGTCCTCCGTTCATCGACGTTTTTCGCATCTCAACCTTTTTTCATGCGTAAAATACGCAAATGCACTCCTTAATCCCTTTTTGTCATCATTCATACCATAATATATGCTTGATAGATGTTTTCATGCAAAAAGATGACAAACTGATGTATTTTCGTTTTTATGGATATCCATGCATATAACTCATGATTTTGTAATTCCAAACTTGTTTAATGATGCACAAAGGGTCTGACATGGTAGGGTAACTTGGAGGGACGTTTTTCCAACCTGTTGAGGGTCCATAGAATCCTAGACAAGGGCTGTACAAGTAGGGGAGATGACTTGAACGAAAATTGCATGCCTTGGTGTACTAGGGTTTCGTCTAAGGCTTGTAGGGGCCTGTGGCTCCTTTTTGCTAATAGGGCATGACCAGGGGCACCATGGGGTTGCGTGAGGATCCTAGGAAGGCTGCTCGGTGGCTGGCTCGAGGGCTAGGCATAAGCCGCATCTACGAAGGCCGCGCGAGGAGTCCTAGGGCACGGGTGAAGGGCTGCGGCGTCTAGAAGGGTTAGCTTTTGTCTAGTATCTTGTTGGGGGTTTGTTTAGGGTTTTAGGGTCGATAGTTAGGAGCTGGAATTGCTAGTTAGGGCTGGAGCCGAGGTATACTAGGATTCAAACCACTTAGAACGAGGACTCTTTGTGCAGAAAGTTTCGGTAGGAATCTTAGGGTGGTCGAAAGTCTTAATGGGCTTGAATTGGGTTGAAAATAGTTTACTTAGGTGTTATTAAGCTTTGGTCCAAGTTTGGTATGTTTTGGTTAAGTTTCGAGTCCATACGAGTCAAATCTAGGGTGTACATCTAAGTTTAAAAACGAATCTAGGAATTTAATAAAATGCTAAATTTTAAACCTAAGGAATAATTAAGGGAGTGTTTTAAGTAATAGGTTAAGTTTGTAATGAATTGGGACGTCGTTTCGAGGTCTAAATATAAATATAGAAAGTTAGGGTTTCAGGGGCAAAACAGTCATTTTACACATGAAAAATGTTAGACGTCCTGGTAGTGCCTTGAATGCTGTAAAATATGTTAATATGTTTATTCCAAATGTTTATGAAATTTTATAATGAAACGTTATGGCTAAAAGACATGCTGCATGCTTGGTTTAAAAGAAAAACGATTTAATTGCGCATGAATTTTTATAAGTGATGAAAATATGAAAAGTTAAAGGGGTGATTAATTGTGACTAATACGATGATACAATGATACGATAATATGTAAGGCCAAGGTTCAGTTGACGGGGGAGAGGGTCGCTGATGTCCCCGTCGCCCGGTACCGTGCTAATATGTAGATGGATCCATTGATCTTCAAACTAATACGAAATTCACAATTGAGGATCTGAATTCAATAAAAATGGAAACGTATACATATATGTTGAAAGGAAATATAATATGATATGTTGAAGGGAAAATGTTAAAGTTCTTGTTCATGAAAAGCTATTTTAAGTAAAAGTATTATCATTGTTGCTTGTGAATGTATTTGTATTATTTGTTCTCGCGATCAAGATTTGCTGAGTCAATAGACTCAATAGGTGTGATTGATGCAGGTGAGCATGATATTGATGTTAATGGAGGTCTTGATGGTTGATCTTGCTGGACTGAAGGTGCACACAACCCGAGGACCGTCGCTAGTTTTCCGCAAATAAATCTATGCTTATGATTTACTTTTACCTTAAAGATTTTATGATTTTGACGCTTTTGAGAGGTTTTTGAGAGGATTTTAGAGTTATGTTATTTTTGAAATAATGTTAGTTTAGGTTTGTTGATGTTTTACGACCTTATATTTTGAATTACTTTCTATCCTATTTGAAAGTAATAGTTGGTTGATTTATTTTAAATGGGGTGAAAGTACTTTATATATATATATATATATATATATATATATATATATATTGAGTAAATTCGGCTGAATGCCTTATGAAAAAATATTTCTAGTACTTTTTAAGAAAAATGAGTGGTGGACGTTTAATTTTTATTAGTGGCAGACGACTATTTTTCCAAATAGGTGGAAGTCTATTTTTCCAAATAGGTGGAAGCTGAACCATTAGCCAAAATCACTGAAGCAGAGGTACTGAAGTTTTTATGGAAAAACATTGTTTGCAAGTTTGGACTTCCTAGGAAATTGATATCAGACAATGGCCGTCAATTCCAAGGAAGAGAAATTATTGCCTGGTGTAAAGAAATGAAGATTACTCAGTCATTGACCTCGGTAGCCTACCCACTGGCTGAAACGTCTGCTCATTTTAAAATTCTACTGGACATTTTTTAAAATGCAATGGCCAAAACCATGCCTACATAAATCCATAAAATTTGAAACATGCATATTGTGAAATCATCCCACAACTGAATAAAATAATTTCAGTTAAAATTATGAAAAGAGCAACAAACTTAAACAATTACCATTTAAAAATATAAAATGTCAAGCATTTTAAAATCTGCCAAAACCCTCATCAGAATAAAATAATCAACCACTTAAAAAGCTGTTTAAAGTGTTCCCATAAAATTATATTCTTGAGGAAAAATACAAGGTCCTCGGGTTAATGGCGCCACCAGCTCTGCCCGTTCAGTCAACATCACCTCCAGTCTCCTCATCGAAAAGCTCACATGTATCATTCACACCTAGTGAGTCTAAAGATTCAACACACATGTAACGTTAATAGCAAATACATATACATAACATTCAACAGTGAAAGGTACTGTAACAAAATACATTTCATGAACTTAAAAGCATAAACGTAAACATGTCGTATCATAGCATAGTGTGTCAAAACATCTCATCATATCATCATATATGTATACATTTTCTATTATTGAATTTGGTTAATTATTTGTGACTAGCGTATCAGCTCTATCCTATCACCTATATTCGATGGATCCATCTACGTATAACCACGGTACTGGTTGGTGGGGACATCAGCGACACTCTCACCCGACAACTGAGCATTGGCCTATCATATCATCATATAATGTCAATGGAAATACGATCGTCGGGCTCTCTCTAGGGCTTTCTCCCGTACACGGGCTCCCTCTGGGCCTTTTTCCTCACGATATCTTCGATCATATCATCGTATACATATATCGTCAGTCACAACCAACTCTCATTCTTCAAAAACATCATCATTTTCATAACTTATCAAAATCATGCATATACGTAAATTTTCTTTAAAATCAAGCATGCAACGTATTTTATTAATTTCTTAAAAATCATATACGTGATACATAACATTTAAAAACATGATAATTTTTTTCTCAGGGCGCTGCCAGGACTAAAATCTCGACCCGGGTGCAAAATGACCATTTTGCCGCTGGAAACCTAAAATTATCATTTTACCCCTGGACCTCTAAATTTTGACACGAAGCTTACCAAACTCCTTAAAACATCCCAAAACATATTTAAAATTATTTCTTAGAGGTAAACTCGAGCCTGATTCAAAACTTAAAAGATTCGTTTTAAAACTTAGACCAGGGTCCTGGTTTTAGCCCGAATCAACCCGAAACTTAACCAAATTTTCCCCAACTTAAACCGTGACTTAAACCTACATGACCTGACTATAAGCCACCCATTCTAGACCACTTATGACCCACAAAACAAGCCCAAAGGTTTCTGGAAATCTCCAACGTATGCACACAATTTTCATGGCTTGAGCGATTTTACGATAAAAATCATATCTCTCTCATTTTTATCAGAAAATTACAAAATTGCTATAAAATTGAAGATAACAGATAGTGCTACAAATCATAAGTTCAACACATTTCCAGAAAACCAGCCTATAAGTCGCAAAATGCAAAATAACCGAAGGTGATGGGTTTTGTGATACAGAAATTTCACAGCTTGTGGGGCGTTACGATACAAATCATATCTCCCTCGTTTCTTATAAGAAAATTACGAATTTGCTATCAAAGAGAAGATAACACAAAGTGCTACAAATCATATGTTGAACACATTCCCATAAAATCAACCTATAAGTCGCAGAATTGAAAATATCTGAGGGTGACGGGTTTTGTGATACAGAAATTTCACAAATTGCGCGGCTTCACGATAAAAATCTTATCTCCATTGTTCCTTATCAGAAAATTAAAAATTCACCATCGAATCAAAGATAACACAGAGTTCTACAAATCATATGTTGAACAACACATTTCCAGAAAACCAACTATAAGTCGCAGAATTCAAAATAACCGAGGGTGACAGGTTTTGTGACAAACTTCAACAAAAAAAAAATGATTGACCCTCGACTTAACCCATCTAACCATCGACTCCAGCCTATTGGCACCCTCTCACCATCGTGTACAGCCCTTAGAAAAACAAAAACCGGGAGCACCTTGCACATATACAAGAACACATGAGTTTTTAACAAAAAAAATGCACATTCATGTCAATTCCTGCATAAAACCGAAGCTTCAACTAGCGAAATAAATCCTCATGCATTCACATATATATATATAATATATATATATATATATATATATCAGAAATAATATTGGCATGAATGAAGAGAAAATGAAGATACATGCGTGCCTTGATGTATTTTACGCAAGAAGGTCGAAGAAACGAGCGTCGGGGAAGCGCCGGTGGAGCGGGGAAAAGCCTTGATGCAAGGCCTTGGAGGAACGAAATGTGCATCAAGGTGGCCGCTGGTTTTGGGACGTAAAAACTGCTGTTGGGAGAGGGAGACGGCTGCTAGTGTGTAGGGTTAGGTTTAAGGTGGATTAATGTAGTGATTAAATAATAATCCATGTACTATTGGGCTCTAAATGGGTTCTTCAAAGGTTTAAAAAGGGTTTTAATCCCAATTAGAAATAAAACAAACCAAACAAGCCTAGACACACTCCCGAAAAATATTTTTTTAAGTTACGTTTTTAAAATTATTGTCCGAGCCCTCAAAAAGTCTCCCGACTCGTTAAAATTCGCGTACCGATTAAAAATACGATCCGGCGAGTAAAAATACCTACCAAGGCCCATTTTGAAAAAACACCCTTAAAAACACTCCTACTTAATTAATTAAAATTAATCATTCCATAAAAATTATTTTCTGAATATCCCCGGTCTCCACTCCTCGATCGAGCGCAAAATGCAACTTAAAACTCTAATGCGTAAAACCTCTTAATAAACCATGAATTAAAACACAATACAATGAAATAAACATGCATTTTATGATTTAAAAGAATTTAATAAAATACCAAAGAAATTTAATAACTTGCACTCATGTGGTTCACGTGGACCTTCAAATTTTAGGGACATTACACTGGCCAATGGACAGACAGAGGTTACTAATAGGGCAATTGTATAACCTTTAAAGGCTAGATTGCAATGCATCGGAAAAAATTGTAATGCCCGAGATCTTAGTTTAATACTTTTGAGTTTACTATGTATTATGAATAAGGGAATGGAAGAACAGACACGGAGAAGCGACATTGCAATTTGAGTTCAGTTGCAAAGTATAGTGTTGGAGTAGAAAGACCAGTGCACCAGCGCTTTAAAAGCTACCGCACCCGCGGTGTTGGGACAGTGAGGGCAGCGCACTCGCGATAAAATAGCCAGCGCACCCGCGGTCGTTCTTCTGAAATTTTGGAAGAGATACAGTACGCTCACAGCTCCCGCGGTCGAATGGCTAGCGCACCCGCGGCGCGACGTGCAGAATGAAAAATAAGCCACATGTATTCCCCATGCATTTAACATGTACCCACCTTCATTTACTGACTTTACAGCCAGGATCACCGAGAGCAACATTCAGAAATCCTCAAAGTTTTATCATAGCTTAGATTTTGAATTGTGAAAGATCTAACCGTCCAATTATCGATCCAAGTTGAGATTCTTGGTCCTCTTGTTACAGGCTACAAAAGGATGTAAGTTTTACTCCATTTCAGCATGTTTGGAAATTGATACAGGGGAGGAAGTATAATTTGAACTCTAAAATATGTTCTTGAGATTACGAGATACGTATATTCGAAATCAGATCGAAGAAATGTTACCGTATGTGATTATTACGATTTTTCAGCATATATGTGTATGAGATTATGCAGATTTCAGCATAGTAGATGTATTATGATGAGAATTATGAGCTATGGTTATTGATTATGGATGTTTGAGTTGACCGGTATCGCGAGATTGCGCCGTTATGCCGTTGAAACAGAATTTGATTGAGTTCTGATTATATCCAGTATTGATTGAGTAGTGTATTGATATTATACTCTTTGATATTGTCATTGCCAGATTGAGTATTGACAGATTCGAATAAGAGACTTCGACAGAATCAGATTTACAGAAAGAAATGTATAAGTCAATGTGGTATTGATAGATTAACTCAAGTAGGATATACTTGAGTTTCCCTAAATCACATACTTATTATTATTATGTTCATTGATTGGATTTGATATGCTTGTTCTATGAATGTATAGAAAGCAGGTATTAGTCGAGTGATCTTGTGACATCAGTGCCGATAGTGATGGAATCGTTACTGGCACATTGCACGTTGTCACAAGATAGTTGAATTGGCGATAGTGCCACAGTCTGTGACGGATAGGTCAAGACACCGGATGTTTGATTATATCGAAGTGGATAGAATTGGATTTTCATCTATTACTGATGTTCGATATAGGAATACCAATATCTGGAAACCGGGATCCCTAGACTAGGAGTGAGTCTAGTCTGAGACGTGGAGTCACGAGTCTGATTTACGATTTCATATTGATTATGTTTCAGATTTAATACATGTCACTGATATTTGTTACATGCTCTTACATTGTTTATATGATTGCATGTTCGTTGATTTATACTGGGATTTTTTTTTCACCGGAGTTATCTGGCTGTTGTCGTGTTTGTATGTGTGCATGGCAACAGGTGGTATCAGAGCAGTAGGTTCTGTAGACTGAAATAGAAGTAAATGAGTTGGGTAGATTGAGTCGTCTTCCTTTCTTTTATTGTTCTAGCATGATTTATTGCTTTCCCTATTACATGTTGTATTGTTATCTGAGTTGATTACAGCATGTATTTGCAAAGACTGAATCGGAACCGATTTGGATCAGAGGTATATGATCAGAGGAGGACTGAGACAGATTGTATAGATTGTGTACTAATCTGTTTGATAATCAGATATGCCTCCTCGACGAGTACCGCAACAAGTAGCAGGTCGGGCACCAGAACAGGGCAGTACATCCAATGATCCGATGGATGTGACCGCTACACCGATGGAGACTTTGCTAAAGAGGTTTCAGTCGTTTCGACCACCGACACTGAAGGGCACAGAAAATTCAGTTGAGTGTGAAAGTTGGCTCGATGATATCGAGATGTTATTTGAGTCTCTTGACTACACTGACGAGCGACGAGTTAAACTTATTGGGCATCAACTGCAAGAAGTTGCAAAGAACTTGTGGCTTACCACGAAGAAAGCATTGGAGCATCGTGGCACAGAAATCACTTGGAAAGTTTTTAAAGCAGAGTTCTATCAACGCTTTTTTCCCGTATCCTACCGAAAAGATAAGGGTGCTGAATTTGCAAACTTGAAACAGGGGCATTTAAACATCGAAGAATATGTGGCAAAGTTTTCGACATTGCTTCGATTTGCTCCTCACGTGGCAGAAAATGATGAGGCCATTGCAGATCATTTTATCAATGGCTTGAATCCTCATATCTTTACCTGGGTGAATTACGGTAGACCCAATAACTTTGCAGATGCCTTGAACCGTGCCAAGGGGGCAGAAGCTGGATTTCTTAGGCAAAGAAGCACTTCCTATATCGCTCCGACTTCGAGACCGCCACAACCCTCTATTCAACCCCCTCCCAGATTCGAGAGTGGTGATAGTAGCAGCGGGAGGAAAGACCAATTAAAAACGAAAGGCAAACAGTTCAAGAGATCAGGGAGCAGTTCGTCAAGCTGCAGTGGATCCAGACAGAGAGGTCCTGGCCAGAGTATAGAATATACAGGTGTGTATTGCAGTTCTTGTGGAGGCAGACATGCCACCGAGCAGTGTCAGGGTCGAGACAAAGATGAGAGATCGAGATAGCGTGGTGACTTCGGGCGTAGAAGACAGCTAGATGTTATACATGTACTATGTAGTTTTTTAATGACACTAGTTTGTATAAACTAAATAGAACAAGACATGTACTTACGTTTGTTGAAATAAAATAGAGTTAACCTTGATGTATGATTTATTTAAAGTTTTTTTTTATATTAATGATTAGAGTGGAGACTATGGACTTGGATTAGAGATAGGGTTTGGACACTTGACATTTAGTTGTTAAACCTTAGTTGAATGATTGTATATATAGTACATGACTTGTACTTTAATTCTGATATGTATATTAGATTGAATTTCATTACATTCCGCATTTTAAAAAAATTTTAGACCCTATTTATTATAATTGATTAAATTGTCCTAATGATGATTAAGAGTATGATTAGCGTCCGGGTCCCCACAACAGGTGGTATCAGAGCTGATTTTGATAATTAAAACAGTTCAGAAAGTTGATCAGAATGTTCAGAACTCAATCTTGACAGTCAGAACAGGGCGTCGATCAGAGTAACATGTTTGTGACCGTGTGTTATATGTTAATAATCGATTTGTTGTGCCAGATTTTCTGATTTGAAACAACAGGTATATTCTGAAATGCACTATAATTGATTCAGCATTTATCCTGATAGCAGAAAGGTATGGTAATTTGAAAAGATAGTTTTAGTTGAAACAGATGAGATTAGATATGGCTGAGTTTTTATTAAAACGTCTGAATTGCCGACAAATGAAGACTGAAAGAATGAAACCAGGAGATTGGTTATATAGCTTATCGATTCCTGAATAGAAATGGGATTACATTTCCAGGGAAATCGTGATGAAGCTATCGCATTCCTCTCGGAATTGAGTATGGATTGAGTTAGGAATGACAGACTGACCCAGTCTGCGAGTGCTAACTCGTACATGAAGACGTACAGATATGATTATATTACTGAGATTTCTGTCAGAAAAGTGAGTAGATTACACAGAGTATCGAGAGTTTATTATATCAGACCGTGACTTTGGTTGACTTTGCATGTTTGGCAGAGTGTACAATAAGAGTCGGGTACAAGATTATATCCGAATACTGCATATCATTCACCAACTGACGGACAGTCAGAGTGGATTATCCGGATTTTGGTGAATATGTTTAGAGTTGTAGTGCTTGATTTTAGCACTAGTTGGCAGGATTTATGACATGTAATCAGTTACGTACAACCACAACTATCAGATGAATATCGAGACGACACTATTTGAAACGTTGTACGGTAAGAGGTATGGATCTCCTCTTGATTTGAAATGATATCTCGAAGGTTCTGGACATTGAACCTGATATGATTAGAGATGTAACTGAAAAGTGAAGCTGATTCAGAAAAGGATATAAGCGGCACAGGACAGAAAAGCCAAATATGCCAACATTCGACGCAGACCGTTGGTATTTGAGGCAGGAGACAGAGTATTTTCGAAGATTTCACCTTTCAGAGGAGTTGTCCGATTTGGCGAAAAAGGGAAGTTGTCTCCACGATACGTTGGGCCATACGAGATTCTCGAGAAGATAGGAGATCGTGCCTATCGACTCGCATTACCGCCTTCATTATTGGGGATACATGAAGTCTTTCATGTATCTATGCTGCGAAAGTATCTCCCTGATGATTCTCACCTTATTCGACCAGACGAGACGGAACTTGATGAAAGTCTACGTTATGTTGAAAAACCGATCCAGATTATTGATCGTAAGGAAAAACAACTCAGAACGAAGACTATTCCTCTTGTGAAAGTCCACTGGAGTCGTCATGGCACTGAAAAAGCGACTTGGGAGATAGAATCAGAAATGAGACAGAGATATCCAGAGTTATTTCCATGACGTGAGTATTTATTCAGCTTTTGATTATATTACTTCTGTCACCTACTTTGATTTATTGCTTACGAGTTCGAGGACGAACTCATATCTAAGAGGGGGAGAAATGTAATGCCCGAGATCTTAGTTTAATACTTTTGAGTTTACTATGTATTATGAATAAGGGAATGGAAGAACATACACGGAGAAGCGACATTGCAATTTGAGTTTAGTTGCAAAGTATAGTGTTTGGAGTAGAAAGACCAGTGCACCCGCGCTTTAAAAGCTACCACACCCGCGGTGTTGGGACAGTGAGGGCAGCGCACCCGCGGTCGTTCTTCTAAAATTTTGGAAGAGATACAGTACGCTCACCGCACCCGCGGTCGAATGGCTAGCGCACCCGCGACGCAACGTGCAGAATGAAAAATAAACCACATGTCTTCCCCATGCATTTAACATGTACTCACCTTCATTTCCTCACTTTACAGCCAGGATCACCGAGAGCAACATTCAGAAATCCTCAAACTTTTATCATAGCTTAGATTTTGAATTCTGAAAGATCTAACCGTCCGATTATCGATCCGAGTTGAGATTCTTGGTCCTCTTGTTACAGGCTACAAAAGGATGTAAGTTTTACTCCATTTCAGCATGTTTGGAAATTGATACAGGGGAGGAAGTATAATTTGAACTCTAAAATATGTTCTTGAGATTACGAGATACGTATATTCGAAATCGGATCGAAGAAATGTTACCGTATGTGATTATTACGATTTTTCAGCATATATGTGTATGAGATTATGCAGATTTCAGCATAGTAGATGTATTATGTTGAGAATTATGAGCTATGGTTATTGATTATGGATGTTTGAGTTGACCGGTATCGCGAGATTGCGCCGTTATGCCGTTGAAACAGAATTTGATTGAGTTCTGATTATATCCAGTATTGATTGAGTAGTGTATCGATATTATACTCTTTGATATTGTCATTGCCAGATTGAGTATTGACAGATTCGAATAAGAGACTTCGACAGAATCAGATTTACAGAAAGAAAGGTATAAGTCAATGTGGTATTGGGAGATCGACTCAAGTAGGATATACTTGAGTTTCCCTAAATCACATACTTATTATTATTATGTTCATTGATTGGATTTGATATGCTTGTTCTATGAATGTTGTAAAGGGCCTTAGAACTCCTTGCTTGAAAATTTGCGGAAAATTAAAAATTTTTCTTTTTAAAAGAACTTAAATGGCCTCATTCATAAAATCGACTGATGAATCAAGTTCAATGTTTAAAATAATAGCTGCGGAAGAAAATAAAGTTTTGCCAACAATAACAATTTAAAAATTATCCAACGACTGATAAAAATTGTTTGCGGAATAAAATAACAACTGCTGCACTGAGGTCCTCGGGTGCCACTACTGCCGACCCAAGCTGGCTCACTGGTCCCTGCCCTCGGCCCTGGCCTCATCAGTACCTACAACAATCAAGTCTAGTGAGCCTAAAGATTCAGCATGCATATATCGCAGTTAACGAGTAAAAATCTGAATTTAAAATATGCATGAGTTAACATATCCTGTCCTGAGGCATACTGAAAATAATCTGTACTGAGCAATTATAATACGTGCATAACTGAACTGATAATCACAGTAAAAATGTTTGCTCCTTGGAGCCTGTACTGAAATAACTGATAAAATTTTCTGTTGAGATTATGTTTTACGCCTGTGGCCCCTGCACTAAGGTGAAATTATCGGTAACTGGCTACCGGGGAGGCTGAAACTGAACTGAGCTGGCCGGTCACTGGCGACCGGGTGGTACCATACTGAACTGATCGGTCACTGGCGACCGTATAAAATAACACTCCCACATAGTGAATGAACCACAAGCCATATCGCATAAATCTCAAAGATAATCATTTTCTATTTAATGCACGTAAAATAATTAACTGGCATAATGAAATTGTCCCGTAATTTTACCAACTGGATTGGATTGGATCGTTCCCAGGCTCGCTGCAACCTAACTGGGCTATGAAAAATATGCAATAGCTTAAACATGACCAACTACGCAATTTACGTTCAAAAGATGCGACTATGATGCCTAATGACTTCGCATTTAATCATGACTCCGAGCCATCCTGAACCGACACCGAACCGACATATAGTCATGATTAAAATACGCTGAAAAATCATAAAATAATGCTCCTAAAATGATAGGGTTGAAATCTAGGTGGAATGGAGGCCAAAACACGAAACGCTCTTTCGAGAGTCAATTTGGCACATCGCACCGTAAATTCTCGTACGACCTCAAAAATGATCCGAATCACAAACGGTCAAAAACATGACCTTTCCAACTCAATGAGGCACTGTCCAGTCCAAGGCCATGGGCTAAAAGCCAACCAAGAACTCAAACTAGCCTTCTAAACGACACAGCAACTTGCTGTAATTTCCAGCAGCTGCGCAACTACAAGACTTGCGTTGGTTTAGAGACTATCGGCCATTAGGGGCGTGAACCACCAACCAGAGACTCTTACCAACATCCCAAGGAATGATTTGAACCATGGCTAAGGGCCCTAGGCCAGCCACAATCCGCGTCACACCATAACTCAACCGAAACTCCAACCGAGAACCAACGTGCATGCGTGTGTAGTGTTTTGCTTAGATCGATGTCTTGCGTCATTCCAGTGGCCATTTGATTGACCATGGCATGATCTAGACATCTAGGAGCATGATATGAACCGTGGCTAAGGGCCATAGGCCAACCAAGATCCACACCAAGCAACCACAAACCGAAACCATATGCTGAACAAAGGAAGAAGCCGAATGGGGAAAGGGGCTGTTCTTGTTGATTATTTAAAAACCGATGAGCCATGGACCAAGCCACCAAAAGGGCGACTTAGTCACGTCTTAGACATGCTAGGGAAGTGGTCCAACCATGGCTAAGAGCCCTTAGGGTAGCCAAGATCAGATCCAACCCCTTGACATAAAAACTGAAATTTCGAACACCAATCTGCGCCTATGGGAAACTTGCTGTCATTTCGGTTTTCCAGCAAGCATGGGGGCTGCATGAATGGGCCAACATGGTCCTAATGCATCCTATTACGTGTCTAGGAGTCGCCTTGGGAGCCTGGAGTCGAACCAATCACCTTAAACTCACAAACCAAGAAAAACGTGAAGCTTGCCAAGGAATATCAAAAATTCTGCATGTGTTGTTTCAAAATGTTTTGACATGTATCTCGGTTTTTGCTTGTTAAAACATGATCATGTACTGAAAAATAAATGATAATATGACTTGATTGAGGTTTAAAAAGAATCTAGACATGCCTGGTTTCGTTTCGAAAGAAAACGAACGAAACGACGACGACGCGGCACGGAGGAGGTGGAGCGCTTATCTTGTTTCTTGCTCTCGATTTTTCTTCCCTTGCTTCCTACTGAAATCCCACGGTTTTCCTCTCTCAAAAACACTCTGAATTTCGTGACTAAGGGAGGGGGAATGATGGTTAGGAGAGTGAGGGGGATAGGTGCAAGATATAAGGAAAGATATCAAGACTAATTCTCCTAAATTTGAATTTTGAATTATGGTTTGATATCAAATGAGTTGGTGGATGCTTCTAGGAGGTAGTGGCCGATTTTTGCTTGTTTTCTAGTCTAGGATATGTCCATTAATTAATTAAATTGTGCTCCCCAAAAATCCTAGAATTATCCTACTAATTAAATGCAAAGAATTGGTCAAAGTTGATGAGTTGGAATGAATTGCTTAATAAATCCAAGGGGCCGAAATCATGCTAATAAAATGAGTGGGAAGTGTTGGTTATCTAGTCAACTAATAATCCTTGAAAGCCTTACTAATCTTTTAAATATTTAGTGAGCTAACCCCTTAATTTAATAACTTAAATGAGTTCATTTATTAATCACCTCAAATAATTAAATTAAAATCCTCAACTAACTTAAATAATTCCTTAAACTTCTTTTTAACTTAAATGAACTTAGTTGCTAGCTAAATTAACTTCTGGAAATATTTCTCGAATCTTAAATTCTATCTCAAAACTCCAACTCCGGTCCGGCCACACTGAAATAACTGAAATGCTAAAAATCAAACTACTGAACTAAAATAATAAAATAATTAACTTCAAAGAAATGCATTTAAAATAATCATGCAATGAAGTCAATTAAATTTAAAAATCTAGAATTATGCATGGCTTATACGTAGACTGATTTACGGGTTCTACAATCCTCCCCCCTTAAAATAAATTTCGTCCTCGAAATTAGAACTCACCGAATAACTCGGGGTATCGACTTCTCATCTCCGGCTCAGACTCCCACGTAGCTTCCTCCTCAGAATGGTTGAGCCATTTGACTTTGACTCGCTTAACAAGCTTGTTCCGAAGTTTCTTCTCCTGTCTGTCTAGGATCTGCACGGGTCTTTCCTCATAAGATAAGTTCGGAGTAAGCTGCAACGGCTCGAAATTCAGCACATGCGAAGGGTTCGCCATGTACTTTCTCAGCATGGAGACATGAAAGACATTGTGTACTCTGGCCAGATTGGGCGGAAGAACCACACGATAAGCAAGCGTCCCAACTCTGTCAAGGATCTCAAACGGTCCAATGAATCTCGGACTGAGCTTCCCTTTCTTCCCAAATCTCATGACACCCTTCATAGGTGCCACTTTCACGAAGACATGATCGCCCACTGCAAACTCTAAGTCTCTCCTCCGCTGGTTGGCATAACTCTTCTGTCGGCTCTGAGCAGTCCTCATCCTATCATGGATCTTGACTACTACATCTGCTGCCTGCTGAACAATCTCTGGACCCAACTCTGCTCTCTCTCCTACTTCATCCCAATGAACAGGAGATCTACACTTGCGGCCATACAGTGCTTCATACGGAGCCATACAAATAGAAGACTGGAAGCTGTTGTTGTAGGTGAACTCAACCAGTGGCAAGTTCGACTCCCAACTCCCTGAGAATTCAATGATGCAAGCGCGAAGAAGATCCTCCAAAATCTGAATAACTCGCTCCGACTGCCCATCTGTCTGCGGATGGAAAGCTGTGCTAAACTGTAACTTCGTACCCAAAGTCGAATGCAAGCTCTTCCAAAATGAGGAAGTGAATCTGGGATCTCTATCGGATACGATCGAAACTAGAATACCATGAAGTCGGACTATCTCTCGGATATACAACTCTGCATACTGAACCATGGTGAAAGTTGTCTTAATAGGCAAGAAGTGCGCTGATTTGGTAAGACGATCTACAATCACCCAAATGGCATTCGATCCTCTGGCTGACCTCGGCAATCCGGTCACAAAGTCCATGGTAACATTCTCCCACTTCCACTAGGGAATAGGGAGAGGCTTGAGCAAACCTGCTGGTCTCTGATGCTCGGCCTTCACTAACTGACAAGTCAGACACTCGGACACAAATCGCCTGATGTCCTTCTTCATCCCTGGCCACCAATACAATAGCTGCAGATCTTTGTACATCTTCGTACTCCCAGGGTGAATAGAGTACGGGGACATGTGGGCCTCTGATAGAATATCTGCTCGGATAGAACCACTGCTAGGAACCCACATCCTGTCTCGGTATCTCACAATACCGTCGCTGACTCTTGGCTTCATCTCTCTTCTTCCACTGTGCCAACTGCTCATCTGCTGCCTGACCGCTGCGAATACGGTCAATAAGAGAGGACTGGATAGTCAAGGTAGATAAACGAGGAACTCTACCTCGGGGATAAGTCTCAAGATCAAACCTCTGCATCTCAATCTGAAGAGGTTTCTGCATCGTCAAATGAGCCATCACTGCGACTTTCCTGCTCAGTGCATCTGCAACTACATTAGCCTTACCCGGGTGGTAGCTAATGTCACAGTCGTAATCTTTCACAAGCTCTAACCAACGTCTCTGTCGCATGTTCAGCTCCTTCTGCGTAAAGAAATACTTGAGGCTCTTGTGATCGGTAAAGATCTGACACTTCTCTCCATACAGATAGTGCCTCCAAATCTTCAAGGCAAAAACTACGACCGCTAACTCCAGATCATGGGTAGGGTAATTCTTCTCATGAATTTTCAGCTGTCGAGAAACATACGCTATCACTCTCCCATGCTGCATCAAAACTGCACCTAAACCAAGCTTCGAAGCATCGGTATCAAGGACAAACTCGCCGGATCCTGACGGTACAGCCAAAACGGGTGCTGAGATAAGAGCTTGCTTCAAAGTATCGAAGCTCTTCTGACACTCCTCGCTCCACACAAACTTCACATTTTTCTTTGTCAGTGCTGTGAGTGGAACGGCAATGGATGAGAATCCCTGAATGAACTTCCTGTAATATCCTGCTAGCCCAAGAAAACTGCGGATCTCTGATGCATTCTGAGGCACAACCCAATCTCTGACTGCTGCAACTTTCGCCGGGTCTACCTCAATGCCACTGCTAGAAACAATGTGGCCCAAGAACGCCACCTTCTCTAACCAGAATTCGCACTTACTGAACTTTGCGAATAGTTTGTGCTTCTGCAATGTCTGCAACACTGTGGTCAGATGCCTGCTGTGCTCCTCCTGACTCTTGGAGTAGATGAGAATGTCATCTATGAACACTATCACAAAATGGTCGAGGTATGGCTGAAATACGCGATTCATGAGATACATGAAGATCGCTGGCGCATTCGTCAGACCGAACTGCATCACATGGAACTCGTAGTGACTATAACGAGTCCTGAAAGCTGTCTTCGAAACATCAGCATCTCTCACCCTCAACTGGTGATAACCGGAACGCAGATCTATCTTGGAGAAAATCGAAGCTCCCTGCAACTGGTCAAACAAATCCTCAATCCTCGGCAGTGGGTATTTATTCTTCACTGTAACCCTGTTTAACTCCCGGTAGTCAATGCAAAGCCTCATCGAGCCATCCTTCTTTTTCACAAATAAGACCGGCGCGCCCCATGGAGAAAAGCTCGGGCGGATGAACTCCTTGTCGAGAAGTTCCTGAATCTGCTTCTTAAGCTCTGCCATCTCTGTCGGTGCTAGTCGGTACGGCGCTTTGGATATCGGAGCCGTACCTAGCATAAGCTCAATGGAAAACTCCACCTCTCTCTCGGGTGGCATACCAGAGACGTCTTCGGGAAAAACGTCTAAGAAATCTCTGACAATCGGAACATTTGAGGCTGACTGGCAGGGTTCCTCGGGGACAAATAAAAAGGTCGCTAGAAATGCCCGACACCCTCTATGCAAGAGTTTCCTAGCCTGAACATAAGGAAAAATGCGCGGTAAAGGAAAGTACCTGTCCGGCTCAAATAAGAACTGCTCCATTCCAGGCGGTCGGACAAGAACAGATCTCCGCTGGAAGTCTATCAACACTCTGTTCCTCAATAGCCAGTCCATCCCTAGGATGATGTCAAATTCTGGCATCGGTAGCACAATCAGATCCGCATAAACAAGATTACCGTGCAGCTCCAGGTCTAAATCTCGGATAACATTGGTGGCTGCCATCTCCTCGCCTGACGGCAACACTACTGAAAAGGCTGTATCTAGGAAATGGTAAGATTCGGACCTGAAATGGCCGAAAAATGAACATGGTACGGTAAGGATTCCGGATTTAGAATACCTTTGATATATGTAATGTTTATGACTCAATGAGTATCGAAAGGAACGGGGGAATTCTTTATGTATTCAGTTCATTTACTGGAACCGAGCTTACCATCGGCCGAATTACCAGTGGAATGAGAGTTGCTGATATTTTCCACAGATGAGAATCCGAGTTTACTTTCAGTTCGAGAAATTGATTTCAGTCTTGACTTGATACCAGGTACTATTCTTATTTTAGAACTTCGTACAACATGATATTGATTGAATCGAAAGATTGGAAAGACCAGTTAGAAGATTTCTAGCCGAGAGTTACATTTGATTGAGTGTTTCTATTTGGGATGCTCCAGCTATGTTTGTGGATTGATAAACCTGTGTTCAGAAATATTCTTGTGATTTTATGCTCGACTTATCTATGATTATTTTATCGGTGATATTATGATATATTCGAAGAATATGACTGATTTGGTGTAATATCTGAATATTGTATTGAATATTCTGAAAATTGGAAAGTGGTATACAGAAACTATTGAAATGTGGGCCGAAACAGAATTTATTCGGGGTATGTTTCATCCAAAGATGGTATATCAGTTGATCTGAGCCCGGTGGAGAATTAATCAGTTAGATGAGACCGAGAGCATTGTCAAAAATTACAGTTTTATAAGTTAGCAGATCAGTATCGATGAGTGATGTTTTGAATTTGATTGAATATTGCTGTTGTTCTGAATCCGTGTTTGAAACAGATAGTAGACAGTGGATTGAGTTAGGAATGACAGACTGACCCAGTCTGCGAATGCTAACTCGTACATGAAGACGTACAGATATGATTATATTACTGAGATTTCTGTCAGAAAAGTGAGTAGATTACACAGATTATCGAGAGTTGATTATATCAGACCGTGACTTTGGTTGACTTTGCATGTTTGGCAGAGTGTACAATAAGAGTCGGGTACAAGATTATATCCGAGTACTACATATCATTCACCAACTGACGGACATTCAGAGTGGATTATCCGGATTTTGGAGAATATGTTTAGAGTTGTAGTGCTTGATTTTAGCACTAGTTGGTAGGATTTATGACATGTGATGAGTTACGTACAACCACAAATATCAGACGAATATCGAGACGGCACTATTTGAAACGTTGTATGGTAAGAGGTATGGATCTCCTCTTGATTTGAAATGATATCTCGAAGGTTCTGGACATTGAACCTGATATGATTAGAGATGTAACTGAAAAGTGAAGCAGATTCAGAAAAGGATATAAGCGGCACAGGACAGACAAGCCAAGTATGCCAACATTCGACGCAGACAGTTGGTATTTGAGGCAGGAGACAGAGTATTTTCGAAGATTTCACCTTTCAGAGGAGTTGTCCGATTTGGCGAAAAAGGGAAGTTGTCTCCACGATACGTTGGGTCATACGAGATTCTCGAGAAGATAAGAGATCGTGCCTATCGACTCGCATTACCGCCTTCATTATTGGGGATACATGACGTCTTTCATGTATCTATGCTGCGAAAGTATCTCCTTGATGATTCTCACCTTATTCGACCAGAAGAGACGGAACTTGATGAAAGTCTAAGTTATGTTGAAAAACCAATCCAGATTATTGATCGTAAGGAAAAACAACTCAGAACGAAGACTATTCCTCTGGTGAAAGTCCAGTGGAGTCGTCATGGCACTGAAAAAGCGACTTGGGAGACAGAATCAGAAATGAGACAGAGATATCCAGAATTATTTCCAGGACGTGAGTATTTATTCAGCTTTTGATTATATTGCTTCGGTTATCTACATTTATTTATTGCTTACGAGTTCGAGGACGAACTCATATCTAAGAGGGGGAGAAATGTAATGCCCGAGATCTTAGTTTAATACTTTTGAGTTAAGTATGTATTATGAATAAGGGAATGGAAGAACAGACACGGAGAAGCGACATTGCAATTTGAGCTTAGTTGCAAAGTATAGTGTTGGAGTAGAAAGACCAGTGTACCCGCGCTTTAAAAGCTACCGCACCCGCGGTGTTGGGACAGTGAGGGCAGCGCACCCGCGGTCGTTCTTCTGAAATTTTGGAAGAGATACAGTACGCTCACCGCACCCGCGGTCGAATGGCTAGCGCACCCGCGGCGCGACGTTCAGAATGAAAAATAAGCCACTTGTCTTCTCCATGCATTTAAATTGTACTCACCTTCATTACCTCACTTTACAGCCAGGATCACCGAGAGCAACAGTCAGAAATCCTCAAAGTTTTATCATAGCATAGATTTTGAATTCTGAAAGATCTAACCGTCCGATTATCGATCCGAGTTAAGATTCTTGGTCCTCTTGTTACAGGCTACGAAAGGATGTAAGTTTTACTCCATTTCAGCATGTTTTGAAATTTATATAGGGGAGGAAGTATAATTTGAACTCTAAAATATGTTCTTGAGATTACGTGATACGTATATTCGAAATCGGATCGAAGAAATGTTACCGTATGTGATTATTACGATTTTTCAGCATATATGTGTATGAGATTATGCAGATTTCAGCATAGTAGATGTATTATGATGAGAATTATAAGCTATGGTTATTGATTATGGATGTTTGAGTTGACCGGTATCGCGAGATTGCGCCGTTATGCCGTTGAAACAGAATTTGATTGAGTTCTGATTATATCCAGCATTGATTGAGTAGTGTGTTGATATTATACTCTTTGATATTGTCATTGCCAGATTAATTATTTACAGATATGAATCAGAGACTTCGACAGAATCAGATTTACAGAAAGAAAGGTATAAGTCAATGTGGTATTGGGAGATCGACTCAAGTAGGATATACTTGAGTTTCCCCTAAATCACATACTTATTATTATTATGTTTATTGATTGGATTTGATATTCTTGTTCTATGAATGTATAGAAAGCAGGTATTAGTCGAGTGATCTTGTGACATCACTGCCGATAGTGATGGAATCGTCACTGCACATTGCACGTTGTCACAAGATAGTTGAATTGGCGATAGTGCCACAGTCTGTGACGGATAGGTCAAGACACCGGATGTTTGGTTATATCTAAGTGGATAAAATTGGATTTTCTTCTATTACTGATGTTCGATATAGGAATACCAACATCTGGAAACCGGGATCCCTAGACTAGGAGTTAGTCTAGTCTGAGACGTGGAGTCACGAGTCTGATTTACGATTTCATATTGATAATGTTTCAGATTTAATACATGTCACTGATATTTGTTACATGCTCTTACATTGTTTATATGATTGCATGTTCGTTGATTTATACAGGGATTTTATTCTCACCAGAGTTATCCGGCTATTGTCGTGTTTGTATGTGTGCATGACAACAGGTGGGACAGGTTCAGGGTCAAGGAGATAAAGATAGATCGTGATTAGAGTGGAGACTACGGACTTGGATTAGAGATAGGGTTTGGACACTTGACATTTAGTTGTTAAATCTTAGTTGAATGATTGTATATATAGTACAAGACTTGTACTTTAATACTGATATGTATATTAGATTGAATCCCATTACATTCCGCATTTTAAAAAAAATTTAGACCCTGTTTATTATAATTGATTAAATTTTCCTAATGATGATTAAAAGTATGATTAGCGTCCAGGTCCCCACAAAAATTCAGTAGAAGAGGTACCTAGTGTTCTCTGGGCATATCGAACCACTCCTCTGACTGCTACTAAAGAAACCCCAACCCCTTATAGAAAAAACTTGTTGCGTATTTTCCGCTCACAAGCGCACGGTTGTCAAATTTTAATATATGAGAGTAAAGTATCGTTCCCACGAGGATTGTGTATACAAAAGTATATCAGTGCTTGTAATTAAAATATTCTCAAATTTATTTAGAAGAATCAATAATAAATTTGGTCTATTTAACACGAAAATAACTAGTAATCGAATCATCGAATTGAGAAATATCAATGAGAGAAAATATATAGATGTGTGATTTCACTAAGTTTCCACGATAATTAGTCGCAGTTGCATTTATATTCATGAATTCCAAGCATTTAACGCCCAAGAACACTTAATTATTTTATTCTCACTTTCTAAAGTGACGAATAAATTGTATCATTCAAACTTCGATTCAAACATTCCTAATAATAATATAAGTTTCAATGATATATTCAAAAGATGATCTTACATATACCTCGCTAAAGTTATACGTCTTCCGAACGATATAAACATTCAACGATGTGTATCTAATGATCTATAATTCTAGTCCATCTCCCGAGTTGTAGAAATAATCAGACAACAAACAATTTATGGCCACTTGGTTGCTTATATGATTGAATTTCTTTTGGTTTAATTGTTTTTCTTTGTTTTTAATCGACTTCAATCTAGAATTTCTTTGATATCTGCATTATCTATGACTCGATTATTACATAAAGGAGCAGAGGATTTCCTTGTGTATTCAGTTGACTTACCGAAATCGAGCCCATCATTGGCTGATTTGCCAGTGGTATGTGAGTTTGCTGTTGTCTTCCCAGATGAGATTCCGGGTCTGCTCCAGTCAGAGAGATATACTTCAGCATTGAATTGGTACCAGGTACAGTTCCGATTTCTAGAGCTCCGTACAGAATATCACCGATTGAATTGAAAGATCAGTTAGAAGATTTACTGGCCAAGGGTTACATCAGACCGAGTGTTTCTCCTTGGGGTGCTCTATTACTGTTTGTCAGAAAGAATGACGGTTAAATGAGACTTTGCATTGACTATCGGCAACTGAACAAGGCTACGGTAAAGAACAAATACCCTTTGCCTCGTATCGATGATTTATTTGATCAGTTGCAGGGTTCTTCTGTTTATTCCAAGATCGATCTGAGATCTGGATATCATCAGCTGAGAGTCAAAGATTCTGATATATCGATGACAGCTTTCAGGACCAGGTATGTCCATTAAGAGTTTATCGTCATGCCATTTGGTTTAACCAATGCTCCAACAGTATTTATGGGATTGATGAACCGTGTATTTCAGAAGTATCTTGATGATTTCGTGATTATATTTATTGATGATATTCTGATTTACTCAAAGAATATGATTGTTCAAACTGAACATTTGAGAACTGTGTTGAAAATTTTGAGGGCTGAGAAATTGTATGCAAAACTGTTGAAATGTGAATTCTGACTGAAAAAATTTGTATTTCTGTGGTCCTATTATATCTGGAAATGGTATTTCTGTTGATCCCAGCAAATTTGAGGTCGTGATCAGTTGGCCTAGAACGACATCAGTGTCAGAGATACGCAGTTTTATGGGTTTAGCAGGCTATTACCGACGATTTACTAAAGATTTTTCGAGCATTGCTAAACCTATTACTCAGTTGACTCAGAAAAATGCACCATTTGTGTAATGCCCGAGAATTTTGTTATTGTAATCTGAAATGATTTATTGATAATTGCGGTGATTATAGACGAAAAGGATAAGACCGGGAAAGACGAGAGAATACTGAATTATGTGCGAGGACTGAACCCCTCGCGCATATGCGCGACCCAGCAGGGTGTATATGCGCGAGGTAGGCAGAGAACCTCGCGCATATGCGCGACCAGGACCCGCGCATATGCGCGAGTATGGCAGAGAACCTCGCGAACATGCGGCGGAAGAGGACGCGCATATGCGCGAGCTGTGGAAGAAAAAATGCCGAGACCATTAGGCCTCGCGCATATGCGCCAAGGAAGGTCGCGCATATGCGTGAGACGTGTTGCACAATGATGAAGCCATTTGGTCCTTGACATGCATATTTAATATACAATCCTTCATTTCCTTGAGATGAAACAAGAGGAACCGAGGAAGAATCCCAGGGAAAGCTCCAAGTCTCTTGATTCCAGAATTTGATTTGTGGTAAATCCGCCCGTTAGATTTTCAATCCAACTTCAGTACCGTGTTTCTATCCACAAGAGCTTCAACTAGACGTAAGTTTTCTTATGTTTTGATATGATTTGAAAATATGATATGGAAGAAATCAGAAATCAGAGATTGTTCTTGAGACTGTTGTCATTGTATAATAGAAATCAGATTGAAGAACGGACAACATATGAAATTGTTATCATTTTCAGAATTGAATTGATTGAGATTATAAAGATTTGATATCAGATTATGTTTGTCGATCGATTATGAGTTGAGATTGGTATCTGTGGATATTTGTATTGTTGGGTATATTGAGATTGTATAGTTATGCCGTTGAAAAAGAATTAGATTGAGTTCTGATCATATCCAGTATTGATTTGAGTGGTATATTGATATTGTACTCCTCGATATTGTCATTGCCAGATTGTGTTTTGACAGATTCGAATTCGAGACTTTGACTTTGTCAGATCGAGTAGAGAAAGGTATAAATCAATGTTGAACCGGGAAGATACGACTCGAGTTTGATTTGACTTGAGTTTTCTAAAATCACATACTTTATTTTATTGCATTGATATTTTCAATTCATGAGATTGATATGCTTAGTCTATTGAGTTATAGCAAAGCATGTATAGAGTTTGGACAGATGTTCCTGGTCTTTGGCAGAGCCGCCAAGACACTAGAATTTTTGTGTATCGATGTTGCTTAGGAGTAGATCGACTCCTATTGCGGAGATTCGATACAGAATTCTAAAGTCTGAGTCAGACCGGGATCCCTTGATTAGAGATGAGTCGAGTCTGAGATGATGAGTCCATAGTTTATTTTCATTTTTATATCGATTCATGTCTTTCAGATTATGATACTTGTTATTGATATCTGTTCCATGCTTTTATATCTGTTTATATGATTGCATGTATACATGGTTTATACTGGGAATTATATTCCCACCAGAGTTATCCGACTGTTGTTGTGTTTGTATGTGTGCATGACAACAGGTGGGACAGGATCAGGGTCAAGAAGAGCATGAGAGATCAAGATTAGCGTGGAGATCCGGACTTAGAAGTAGATTTGATTTCAGCACTTGATGTAGTTGTTGAACCTTAGTTTGAGATAAACATATGTTGTACAAGACTTGTACTTTACTGTTGATATGTATATCAGATTGATTATCTTATGTTCCGCACTTATGTATTAAAAAAAAAATTAGACCCTGATTAATTAATTGATCCTAATGGTGATTAAGAAGACGAATTAGGTTCGGGTCCCCACAGCAGGTGGTATCAGAGCAGTAGTTTCCTTACACTGAGATAGAAGCTAGTGAGCGAGGTAGATTGAGTTTTTTTTCCTGCTTTTGATATGCTAGCCTCTTTGACTGTTTTGATACATGTTTACCTGTTTATCTGATTTGATTGAAAACATGTGTTATTGAGAAATGAATCAGAACCGATTCTTGATCAGCACTAAGATGATCAGAGGAGGACTGAAACAGGTTTGTTGTATTTGGTTACTAACCCTTTTGATAATCAGATATGCCTCCTCGAAGAGTCCCAGAACAGGGTAGTATCTCAACCAATCCAATGGATATTACAGCAACACCGATGGAAACATTACTGAAGAGATTTCAATCGTTCAAACCGCCGACTTTGAAGGGTACAGAGAATTCTGTTGAGTGCGAGAGTTGGTTAGATGATATAGAGATGCTGTTTGATTCCTTGGATTTCACCGATGAGCGTAGAATCTGACTTATTGGGCACCAGTTGCATGATGTTGCGAAGAATTGGTGGCTCACGACGAAGAGGGCTTTATTGCATCGAGGTACAGTTATTACTTGGAAAATCTTTAAGACTGAATTCTATCAAAAAATTTTCCCAGTATCGTACAGGAAAGACAAGGGTGTAGAGTTTGCAAATCTGAGACAAGGTCAGTTGAACATTTAAGAGTATGTGGCCAAGTTCTCTACATTGTTACGATTTTCTCCACATGTTGCTGAGAATGACGAAGCAGTTGTTGATCAGTTCATTAATGGATTGAATCCTGAGATCTTTACAATGGTGAACACCGGGCGACCGAACAATTTTGCTGATTCCCTGAACAGAGCAAAAGGAGCTGAAGCTGGCCTGATTAGGCATAAAGGAGCTTAGTATGTTCCTCCAGTACCAAGACAGCAACAAAATTCTTCTCCATCCCAGCAACCCCCTCCCAGAGTTGAGAGTGGTAGTAGCAGTAGTGGGAAGAAAGATTTCTTGAAAGCTCGAGGAATACAGTTTAAGAGGCCGGGTAGTAGTTCATCTTGCTCCAGTGGTTCCCGACAGAGCCAGAGTTATACAGGAGCTTATTGCAGAACTTGCGGAGGGAGACATCCCAAAGAGCAATGCCAAGGCGTATCTGGTAGTTGCAACATCTGCAGACAGTAGGGTCATTTTGCTAGAATGTGTCCACAGAGAGTGTTCCCAGAGATCCCAGGGAGCAGAGCCATCTGGATCAGTGGCTCAGACTGATACACGATCATCAACTGTTCACTCCTTCCAGCCACCACCGACTACTCCTCAGTCACAGCAGAGGCCAGGAGGAAGCCAGACTGTTAGCCAGCCTCCGAGACAGCAGGCCAGAGTATTTGCTTTTACTGATGACCATTCCCAGAAAGAACCAGATGATGTTGTTGCAGGTAACTCTTCTTTATGTGGTTATCCTGCTTACGTATTGATTGATACGGGTGCATCCCACACTTTGATTTCTGAGCGATTTGCATCGATTCATGCATTGCCAGTTGAGTCATTATCTACTGTGGTATCTGTCTCTTCACCTTTGGGGAAAGGTCTTATATCAGTGAATTTTGTGAAACATTGTATGCTACAGTATGATGGGCATGAGATTGAGTTAGATTGTATTGTACTTGGGTTGTCTGATTTTGACTGCATTATTGGTATCGATATGCTGACCAAGTACAGAGCTACCGTAGATTGTTTCCAGAAGATTGTGAGATTCAGACCAGAGATGGCTGACGAGTGGAAATTCTATGGTAAGGGTTCTAGATCTAGAATTCCTTTGATATCTGCATTATCTATGAGTCTATTCTTACAGAAAGGAGCAGAGGGTTTCCTTGTGTATTCAGTTGATGTACTGAAATCGAGCCCATCATTGGCTGATTTGCCAGTGGTATGTTATTTTGCTGATGTATTCCTAGATGAGATTCCGGGTTTGCCTCCGATCCGAGAGATGCACTTCAGCATTGAATTGGTACTAAGTACAATTCTTATTTCTAGAGCTCCATACAGAATGGCATCAATTGAATTGAAAGAATTGAAAGAGCAGTTAGAAGATTTACTGGCCAAGGGTTACAACAGACGAGGTGTTTCACCTTCGGGTGCTCCAGTATTGTTTGTGAGAAAGAAAGACGGTTCACTGAGACTCTGCATTGATTACCGGCAACGGAACAAGGCTACGGTAAAGAACAAATATCCTTTGCCTCGTATCGATGATTTATTTGATCAGTTGCAGGGTTCTTCTGTTTATTCCAAGATCGATATTAGATCTGGATATCATCAGCTGAGAGTCAGATATTATGATACATCGAAGACAGCTTTCAGAACCAGGTATGGCCATTATGAGTATATTGTCATGCCGTTTGGTTTAACCAATGCTCCAGCTGTATTTATGGGTCTGATGAACCGTGTATTTCACAAGTATCCTGATGATTTCGTGATTATATTTATCGATGATATTTTGATTTATTACAAGAATATGATTGATCATGCTGAGCATCTGAGAACTGTATTAAGAATTCTTAGAACTGAGAAATTATATGCCAAACTGTCAAAATAAGAATTCTGGCTGAGACAAGTTGTATTTCTAGGTCATATTATATCTTGAGTTGGTATTTCTATTGATCCCAGCAAAGTTGAGGCCGTGATCAGTTGGCCTAGACCGACATCAGTGTCAGAAATACGCAGTTTTATGGATTTGGCAGGCTATTACCATCGATTTATTAAAGATTTATCGAGTATTGCCAAACCTATTACTCAGTTGACTCAGAAGAATGCACCATTTGTTTAGTCAGAAGAATGTGAGTCCAGTTTTCTCGAATTGAAGAAGAGACTGACCAGTGCTCCGGTGTTGACTATCCCGTCAGGTACTGGTGATTTTATTGTTTATTTTGATGCTTCACACAGAGGGTTAGGTTGTGTTTTGATGCAGCGAGGACATGTTATTGCCTATGACTCGAGACAATTGAAGTCACATGAGTCTCGTTACCCAATTCATGATCTTGAATTGGCAGCCATTTTATTTGCATTGAAGTTATGGCGACACTATCTATATGGTGGGAAGTTTGAGATTTGTTCTGACCACAAAAGTCTGAAATATCTGTTTTCACAGTCAGAACTGAATATGAGACAGCGAAGATGGCTTGATTTACTGAAAGATTTTGATTGTGAAATCAAGTACTAACCGGGAAAGTCCAATGCAACAGCTGATGCACTGAGTCGAAAGGTATGTTCTTTATCCTTATCGACGATTGGTGTTTCAAATTTGATTGAAGATTGTTGTTTGTCTAGATTAGCATTTGAAACAGATTGTAGACCGTTGACATTGTAAACCGTTCAAGTTGAACCAGAACTGATTGTTCGAATTAAAGAAGCTCAGAAAGTTGATCAGAATGTTCGGAACTCGATTTCGATGGTCAGAGCAGGGCATCGATCAGAGTATCAGGTACGTGATGATGTACTGTATGTGAATAATCGTCTTGTTGTGCCAGATGTTTCAGATTTAAAACGACAGATATTGTCAAAAGCGAATAGCAGTCGATTCAGTATTCATCCTGGTGGTAGAAAGATGTACAATGATTTGAAAAGACAGTTTTGGTGGAAACAGATGAAGGCAGATATTGCAGAGTTTGTATCAAAATGTCTGAATTGCCAACAGGTGAAAGCAGAAAGAAAGAAACCACGAGGTTTGTTATAGAGCTTATCTATTTCTGAATGGAAATGGGATCACATCTCTATGGATTTTGTGACAAAGCTACCATGTTCCTCCCGAGGTTGTGATGCGATTTTGGTCGTGATTGACTGATTGACGAAATCAGCATATTTTATTCCGTACAAGATAACGTACAGACATGACCAGATGGCAGAGATTTATGTCAGAGAAGTTGTCAGATTACATGGAGTGCGGAAGTCGATTATATGAGACCGTGATCCTCGATTTACTTCGCAATTTTGGCACAGTTTGCAGCAAGCTCTAGGTACGAAGTTACATCTGAGTACTGAATATCATCCACAGACCGATGGAGAGTCAAAGAGGACTATCCAGATATTGGAATTTATGCTTAGAGCTGTAGTGCTAGATTTTGGCACTAGTTGGCAAGATTCTTTGCTATTTGTGAGTTTTCGTACAACAATAGCTATCAGACGAGTATAGAGATGGCTCCATTTGAAGCGTTGTAAGGCAAGAAGTGCAGATCTTCTCTTTATTGGGATGATATTTTTGAGGTACCTGAGATTGGGCCTGATATGATTTGAGATATGACAGAGAAAGTGAAGCTGATTTAGAAGAGAATGAAGACAGCTCAAGACAGACAGGCCAAATATGCGAATGTTCGACGTCGACCGTTAGTATTTGAGACAGGAGACAGAGTATTTTTGAAGATTTCTCCTTTCAGAGGTGTTGTCAGATTTGGAAAGAAAGGGAAGTTGTCTCCACGATACATCGGTGCATATAAGATTCTCGAGAAGATAGGAGATCGTGCCTATCGACTCGCCTTACCGCCTTCTTTATCTAGAATACATGATTTTTTTCATGTATCTTTATTTCGGAAATATCTTCCTGATGCATCTCATATTCTTCAGCCAGACGAGGCCGAACTTGATGAGACACTGAGTTATTTTGAGAAGCCGATTTAGATTCTTGATCGAAAAGAAAAGCAACTCAGAACGAAGAATATTTCGCTTGTGAACGTTCAGTGGAGTCGTCATGGCATTGAAGAAGCTACTTAGGAGACAGAATCAGTCATGAGACAGAAATTCCCTGAGTTATTTCACTGATGTGAGTTTACTGTTTAGCTTTTATTGTCCATTTCTTATTGTATCTGATTTGATATCTAAAGATTGCTTGTGATTTCGGGGACAAAATCAGATCATAAGGGGGAGAAATGTAATGCCCGATAATTTTGTTATTGTAATTTGAAATGATTTATTGATAATTGAGGTGATTATAGAAAGAAAGGATCAGACCGGAAAAGAAGAGAGAAGACTGAATTATGTGCGAGGACTGAACCCCTCGCGCATATGCGCGATCCAGTAGGGCGCATATGCGCGAGGTAGGCAGAAAACCTCGCGCATATGCGCGACCAGGACCCACGCATATGCGCGAGTATGGCAGAGAACCTCGCGCATATGCGGCGGAAAAGTACTTGCATATGCGCGAGCTGTGGAAGGAAAAATGCCGAGACCATTAGGCCTAGTGCATATGCGCCGAGGAAGGTCGCGCATATGCGCGAGACGTGTTGCACAAAGATGAAGCCATTTGGTCCTTGACATGCATATTTAATATACAATCCTTCATTTCCTTGAGATGAAACAAGAGGAACCGAGGAAGAATCCCAGGGAAAGCCCCAAATCTCTTGATTCTAGAATTTGATTTGTGGTAAATCCGCCCATTAGATTTTCAATCCGACTTCAGTACCGTGTTTCTATCGACAAGAGATTCAACTAGACGTAAGTTTTCTTATGTTTTGATATGATTTGAAAATATGATATGGAAGAAATCCTGATATGACTGATATTATCTGTTCCTGAGATTGTTGTCATTGTAGAATCGAAATCAGATTGAAGAACGGACACCGTATGAAATTGTTATTATTTTTAGAATTGAATTGATTGAGATTATACAGATTGGATTTCAGATTATGTTTGTCGATCGATTATGAGTTGAGATTGGTATCTGTGGATATTTGTATTGCTGGGTATATTGAGATTGTGCAGTTATGCCGTTGAAACAGAATTAAATTGAGTTTTGATTATATCCAGTATTGATTTAAGTGGTATATTGATATTGTACTCCTCGATATTTTCATTGCCAGATTGAGTATTGACATATTCGAATTCAAGACTTCGATTTCGTCAGATCGAGAAGAGAAAGGTATAAATCAATGTTGAACCGAGAAGATAAGACTCCAGTTTGATTTGACTTTAGTTTTCAAAAATCACATAATTTATTTTATTTCATTGATATTTTCAATTCATGAGATTGATATGCTTAGTCTATTGAGTTATAGCAAAGCATGTATAGAGTTTGGGCTGATGTGCCTAGTCTTTGACAGATCCACCAAGACAATAGACTTTTGGTGTATCGATGTTGCTTAGGAGTTGATCAACTCCTATTGCGTAGATTCGATATAGAATGCCAAAGTCTGAGTTAGACCGGGATCCCTAGATTAGAGATGAGTCGAGACTGAGAATGTTGAGTCCAGAGTTTATTTACAGTTTTATATCGATTAATGTATTTCAGATTATGATACATGTTATTGATATCTGTTCCATGTTTTTATATTTGTTTATATGATTGCATGTATACATGGTTTATACTGGGAATTATATTCTCACCGGAGTTATCCGGTTGTTGTTGTGTTTGTATGTGTGCATGACAACAGGTGGGACAGGATCAGGGTCAAGAAGAGGATGAGAGATCAAGATTAGCTTGGAGATTCGGACTTAGAAGTAGATTTGATTTCAGCACTTGATGTAGTTGTTGAACCTTAGTTTAAGATAAACATATGTTGTACAAGACTTGTACTTTACATTTGATATGTATATCAGATTGATTATCTTATGTTCCGCACTTATGTATTAAAAAAAAATTTAGACCCAGATTAATTAATTGATCCTAATGGTGATTAAGAAGACGAATTAGGTTCGGTTCCCCACAGCTGGTGGTATCAGAGCAGTAGGTTCCTTAGACTGAGATAGAAGCTAGTGAGCGGGGTAGATTGAGTTTTCTTTCCTGCTTTGATATGCTAGCCTCTTTTACTGTTTTCATACATGTTTACCTGTTTATCTGATTTGATTGGAAACATGTGTTATTGAGAAATGAATCAGAATCGATTCTTGATCAGCAGTAAGATGATCAGAGGAGGACTGAAACAGGTTTGTTGTATTTGGTTACTAACCCTTTTGATAATCAGATATGCCTCCTCGAGGAATCCCAGAACAGGGTAGTACCTCGACCAATCCGATGGATGTTACAGCAACACCGATGGAAACATTACTGAAGAGATTTCAGTCCTTCAAACCGCCGACTTTGAAGGGTACAGAGAATTCTGTTGAGTGCGAGAGTTGGTTAGATGATATAGAGATGCTGTTTGATTCCTTGGATTACACCGATGAGCGTAGAGTCCGACTGATTGGGCACCAATTGCATGATGTTGCGAAGAATTGGTGGCTCACGACGAAGAGGGCTTTAGAGCAGCGAGGTACAGTTATTACTTGGAAAATCTTTAAGACTGAATTCTGTCAAAGATTTTTCCCAGTATCGTACAGGAAAGACAAAGGTGCAGAGTTTGAAATTCTGAGATCGGTTCAGTTGATCATTGAAGAGTATGTGGCCTAGTTCTCTACATTGTTACGATTTGCTCGACATGTTGCTGAGAATGACAAAGCAGTTGCTGATCAGTTCATTAATGGATTGAATCCTGAGATCTTTACAATAGTGAACACCGGGCGACCGAACAATTTCGCTGATGCCCTGAACAGAGCAAAAGAGCTGAAGCTGGCCTGATTAGGCATAAAGGAGCTTTGTATGTTCCTCCAGTACCGAGACAGAAACAAAATTCTTCTCCATCCCAGCAACCCCCTCCCAGAGTTGAGAGTGGTAGTAGCAGTAGTGGGAAGAAAGATTTCTTGAAAGCTCGAGGAATACAGTTTAAGAGGCCGGGTAGTAGTTCATCTAGCTTTAGTGGTTCCCGACAGAGCCAAAGTTATACAGGAGTTTATTGCAGAACTTGCGGAGGGAGACATCCCACAGAGCAATGCCAAGGCGTATCTGGTAGTTGCAACATCTGCAGACAGCAGGGTCATTTCGCTAGAATGTGTCCACAGAGAGTGTTCCCAGAGATCCTAGGGAGCAGAGTCATCTGGATCAGTGGCTCAGACTGATATACGATCATCAACTGTTCACTTCTTCCAGCCACCACCGACTACTCCTCAGTCACAGCAGAGGCCAGGAGGAAGCCAGACTGTTAGCCAGCCTCCAAGACAGCAGGCCAGAGTATTTGCTTTTACTGAAGAACATTCCCAGAAAGCACCAGATGATGTTGTTGCAGGTAACTCTTCTTTATGTGGTTATCCTGCTTACGTATTGATTGATACGGGTGCATCCCACACTTTTATTTCTGAGCGATTTGCATTGATTCATGCATTGCCTGTTGAGTCATTATCTGCTGTAGTACATGTCTCTTCACCTTTGGGGAAATGTCTTATATCAGTGAATTCTGGGAAACATTGTATGCTACAGTAGGACGGGCACGAGATTGAGTTAGATTGTATTGTACTTGGGTTGTTTGATTTTGACTGAATTATTGGTATCGATATGCTGACCAAGTACAGAGCTACCATAGATTGTTTCCAAAAGATTGTGAGATTCAGACCTGAGATGGCTGACGAGTGGAAATTCTACGGTAAGGGATCTAGATCTAGAATTCCTTTGATATCTGCATTATCTATGACTCAATTGTTACAGAAAAGAGCAGAGGGTTTCCTTGTGTATTCAGTTGATGTACTGAAATCGAGCCCATCATTGGCTGATTTGCCAGTGGTATGTGAGTTTGCTGATGTATTCCCAGATGAGATTCTGGGTTTGCCTCCGATCCGAGAGATGCACTTCAGCATTGAATTGGTACTAAGTACAATTCTGATTTCTAGAGCTCCATACAGAATTGCATCGATTGAATTGATAGAGCAGTTAGAAGATTTACTGGCCAAGGGTTACATCAGACCGAGTGTTTCACCTTCGGGTGCTCCAGTATTGTTTGTGAGAAAGAAAGACGGTTCACTGAGACTCTGCATTGATTACCGGCAACTGAACAAGGCTACGGTAAAGAACAAATATCCTTTGCCTCGTATCGATGATTTATTTGATCAGTTGCAGGGTTCTTCTATTTATTCCAAGATCGATCTGAGATCTGGATATCATCAGCTGAGAGTCAGAGATTCTGATACATCGAAGACAGCTTTCAGAACAAGGTATAGCCATTATGAGTTTATTGTCATGCCGTTTGGTTTAACCAATGCTCCAGCTGTATTTATGGGTCTGATGAACCGTGTATTTCATAAGTATCCTGATGAATTTGTGATTACATTTATCGATGATATTTTGATTTATTCGAAGAATATGATTGATCATACTGAGCATCTGAGAACTGTATTAAGAATTCTGAGAACTGAGAAATTATATGCCAAACTGTCAAAATGAGAATTCTGGCTGAGACAAGTTGTATTTCTGGGTCATATTATATCTGGAGATGGTATTTCTATTGATCCCAGCAAAGTTGAGGCCGTGATCAGTTGGCCTAGACCGACATCAGTGTCAGAAATACGCAGTTTTATGGATTTGGCAGGCTATTACCGTCGATTTATTAAAGATTTATCGAGTATTGCTAAACCTATTACTCATGTGACTCAGAAGAATGCACTATTTGTTTGATCAGAAGAATGTGAGTCCAGTTTTCTCGAATTGAAGAAGAGATTGACCAGTGCTCCGGTGTTCACTATCCCGTCAGGTACTGGTGATTTTATTGTCTATTTTGATGCTTCACACAGAGGGTTAGGTTTTGTTTTGATGCAGCGAGGACATGTTATTGCCTATGCCTCGAGACAATTGAAGTCACATGAGTCTCGCTACCCAATTCATGATCTTGAATTGGCAGCCATTTTATTTGCATTGAAGTTATGGCGACACTATTTCTATGGTGAGAAGTTTGAGATTTATTCTGACCACAAAAGTCTGAAATATCTGTTTTCACAGTCAGAACTGAATATGAGACAGCGAAGATGGCTTGATTTACTGAAAGATTTTGATTGTGAAATCAAGTACTAACCGGGAAAGTCCAATGCAACAGCTGATGCACTGAGTCGAAAGGTATGTTCTTTATCCTTATCGACGATTAATGTTTCAAATTTAATTGAAGATTGTTGTTTGTCTAGATTAGCATTTGAAACAGATTGAAGACAGTTGACATTGTACACCGTTCAAGTTGAACCAGAACTGATTGTTCGAATTAAAAAAGCTCAGAAAGTTGATCAGAATGTTCGAAAATCGATTTCGATGGTCAGAGCAGGGCATCTATCAGAGTATCAGGTACGTGATGATGTACTGTATGTGAATAATCGTCTTGTTGTGCCAGATGTTTCAGATTTAAAACGACAGATATTGTCAGAAGCGCATAGCAGTCGATTCAGTATTCATCCTGGTGGCAGAAAGATGTACAATGATTTTAAAAGACAGTTTTGGTGGAAACAGATGAAGACAGATATTGCAGAGTTTGTATCAAAATGTCTGAATTTCCAACAGGTGAAAGCAGAAATAAAAAAACCAGGAGGTTTATTACAGAGCTTGTCTCATCCTGAATGGAAATGGGATCACATCTCTATGGATTTTGTGAAAAAGCTACCACGTTCCTCCCGTGGTTGTGATGCGATTTGGGTCGTGATTGACTGATTGACCAAATCAGCATGTTTTATTCCGCACAAGATGACATACAAACATGATCAGATGGCAGAGATTTATGTTAGAGAAGTGGTCAGATTACATGGAGTGCCGAAGTCGATTGTATCAGACCGTGATCCTCGGTTTACTTCGCACTTTTGGCACAGTTTGCAGCAATCTCTAGGTACGAAGTTACATCTGAGAACCGCATATCATCCACAGATCGACGGATAGTCAGAGCAGACTATCCAGACATTGGAGGATATGCTTAGAGCTGTAGTGCTAGATTTTGGCACTAGTTGGCAAGATTCTTTGCCTCTTTGTGAGTTTTCGTACACTAACAGCTATCAGACGAGTATAGAAATGGCTCCATTTGAAGCGTTGTACGGCAAGAAGTGCAGATCCCCTCTTTATTGGGATGATATTTCTGAGGTACCTGAGATTGGACCTGATATGATTAGAGATATGACAGAGAAAGTGAAGCTGATTCAGAAGAGAATGAAGACAACTCAAGACAGACAGGCCAAATCTGCAAATGTTCGACGTCGACCGTTAGTATTTGAGAAAGGAGACAGAGTTTTTCTGAATATTTCTCCTTTCAGAGGTGTTGTCAGATTTGGCAAGAAAGTGAAGTTGTCTCCACGATACATCGGTGCATATGAGATTCTCGAGAAGATAGGAGATCGTGCCTATCGACTCGCCTTACCGCCTTCTTTATCTGGAATACATAATTTCTTTCATGTATCTTTATTGCGGAAATATCTTCCTGATGCATCTCATATTCTTCAGCCAGACGAGGCCGAACTTGATGAGACACTTAGTTATTTTGAGAAGCCGATCCAGATTCTTGATCGAAAAGAAAAGCAACTCAGAACGAAGAATATTTCTCTTGTGAAAGTTCAGTGGACTTGTCATGGCATTGAAGAAGCTACCGGGGAGACAGAATCAGACATGAGACAGAAATTCCCAAAGTTATTTCACTTATGTGAGTTTACTGTTTAGCTTCTATTGTCCATTTCTTATTGTATCTGATTTGATATCTAATTTGATTGCCTGTGATTTCGGGGACGAAATCAGATCTTAGGGGGGAGAAATGTAATGCCCGAGAATTTTGTTATTGTAATCTGAAATGATTTATTGATAATTGAGGTGATTATAGACGGAAAGGATCAGACCGGGAAAGACGAGAGAAGACTGAATTATGTGCAAAGACTGAACCCCTCGCGCATATGCGCGAGGTAGGCAGAGAACCTCGCACATATGTGCGACCAGGACCCGCGCATATGCGCGAGTATGACAGAGAACCTCGCGCATATGCGGCGGAAAAGGACGCGGATATGCGCGAGACGTGTTGCACAAAGATGAAGCCATTTGGTCCTTGACATGCATATTTAATATACAATCCTTCATTTCCTTGAGATGAAACAAGAGGAACCGAGGAAGAATCCCAGGGAAAGCTCCAAGTCTCTTGATTCCAGAATTTGATTTGTGGTAAATCCGCCCATTAGATTTTCAATCTGATTTCAGTACCGTGTTTCTATCCACAAGAGATTCAACTAGACGTAAGTTTTCTTATTTTTTGATATGATTTGAAAATATGATATGGAAGAAATCCTGATATGACTGATATTATCTGTTCCTTAGATTGTTGTCATTGTTGAATCGAAATCAGATTGAAGAACGGACACCGTCTGAAATTATTATTATTTTCAGAATTGAATTGATTGAGATTATACAGATTTGATATCAGATTATGTTTGTCGATCGATTATGAGTTGAGATTGGTATCTGTGGATATTTGTATTGCTGAGTATATTGAGATTGTGCAGTTATGCCGTTGAAACAGAATTAGATTGAGTTCTGATTATATCCAGTATTGATTTGAGTGGTATATTGATATTGTACTCCTCGATATTGTCATTTCCAGATTGAGTATTGACAGATTCGAATTTGAGACTTCGACTTAGTCAGATCGAGAAGAGAAACATATAAATCAATGTTGAACCGGAAAGATACGACTCGAGTTTGATTTGATTTGAGTTTTCCCAAAATCACATACTTTATTTTATTGCATTGATATTTTCAATTCATGAGATTTATATGCTTAGTCTATTGAGTTATAGCAAAGCATGTATAGAGTTTGGGCAGATGTGCCTAGTCTTTGGCAAAGCCGCCAAGACACTAGACTTTTGGTGTATCGATGTTGATTAGGAGTAGATTGACTCCTATTGCGGAGATTTGATACAGAATGCCAAAGTCTGAGTTAGACCGGGATCCCTAGATTAGAGATGAGTCGAGTCTGAAATGATGAGTCCAGAGTTTATTTACAGTTTTATATCGATTCATGTCTTTCAAATTATGATACATGTTATTGATATCTTCTTCATGTTTTTATATCTGTTTATATGATTGCATGTACATGGTTTATACTGAAAATTATATTCTCACCGGAGTTATCCTGCTGTTGTTGTGTTTGTATGTGTTTATGACAACAGATGGGATAGGATCAGGGTCAAGAAGAGGATGAGAGATCAAGATTAGCGTGGAGATCCGGACTTAGAAATAGATTTGATTTCAGCACTTGATGTAGTTGTTGAAACTTAGTTTGAGATAAATATATGTTGTACAAGACTTGTACCTTACAGTTGATATGTATATCAGATTGATTATCTTATGTTCCGCACTTATGTATTAAAAAACAATTAGACCCAGATTAATTAATTGATCCTAATGGTAATTAAGAAGACGAATTAGGTTCGGGTACCCACAATTTGCATGGTCTGAAGAGTGTGAATCCAGCTTTCTCGAATTGAAGAAGAGATTAACCAGTGCTCCGGTGTTGACTATCCCGTCAGGTACTGGTGATTTTGTTGTTTATTGTGATGCTTCTCACAGAGGATTGGGCTGTGTTTTGATGCAGCGAGGACATGTTATTGCCTATGCCTCGAGACAACTGAAGCCACATGAGTCTCGCTACCCAATTCATGATCTTGAATTGGCAGCCATCGCTTTTGCATTGAAGATATGGTGACATTATCTATACGGTGAGAACTTTGAGATTTACTCTGATCACAAGAGTCTGAAATATCTGTTTTCAAAGTCAGAATTGAATATGAGACAACGAAGATGGCTTGATTTACTGAAAGATTTTGATTGTGAAATCAAATACTATCCGGGAAAGTCTAATGCAGCAGCTGATGCACTGAGTTGAAAGGTATGTTGTTTATCCTTATCGACTATTGGTGTTTCGAATTTGATTGAAAATTGTTGTTTGTCTGGATTAGCATTTGAAACAGATTATAAACCGCTGAGACTTTATGCTATTCAAGTTGAACCAGAGCTGATTTTGAGAATGAAAGAAGCTCAGAAAGTTGATCAGAATGTTCAGAACTCGATTTCGATGGTCAGAGCAGGGCATCGATCAGAGTATCAGGTACGTGATGATGTACTGTATGTAAATAATCGTCTTGTTGTGCCAGATGTTTCAGATTTGAAACGACAGATATTGTCAAAAGCGCACAGTAGTCGACTCAATATTCATCTTGGTGGCAGAAAGATGTATAATGATTTGAAAAGACAGTTTTGGTGGAAACAGATGAAAGCAGATATTGCAGAGTTTGTATCAAAATATCTGAATTGCCAGCAGGTCAAAGCCGAAAAAAGAAACCAGGAGCTTTGTTGCACAGCTTGTTTATTCCTTAATGGAAATGGGATCACATTTCTATGGATTTTGTGACGAAGCTAACACGTTCCTCCCGAGGGTGTGATGCGATTTGGGTTGTGATTGACAGATTGACCAAATCAGCATGTTTTATTCCGTACAAGATGACGTACAGACATGACCAGATGACATAGATTTATGTCAGAGAGGTGGTCAGATTGCATGGAGTGCCGAAGCCGATTGTATCAGACCGTTATCCTCTGTTTACTTCGCACTTTTGGCACAGTTTGCAGCAAGCTCTAGGTACTAAATTGCATATCATCCACAGACCGATGGAGAGTCAAAGAGGACTATCCAGATATTGGAAGATATGCTTAGAGCTGTAGTGCTAGATTTTGGCACTAGTTGGCAAGATTCTTTGCCACTTTGTGAGTTTTCGTACAACAATAGCTATCAGACGAGTATAGAGATGGCTCCATTTGAAGCGTTGTAAGGCAAGAAGTGCAGATCTTCTCTTTATTGGGATGATATTTCTGAGGTACCTGAGATTGGGCCTGATATGATTAGAGATATGATAGAGAAAGTGAAGCTGATTCAGAAGAGAATGAAGACAGCTCAAGACAGACAGGCCAAATATGCCAATGTTTGTCGACGACCGTTTGTATTTGAGTCAGGAGACCGAGTATTCCTGAAGATTTCTCCTTTCAGAGGTGTTGTCAAATTTGGCAAGAAAGGGAAGTTGTCTCCACGATATATTGAGCCATATGAGATTCTCGAGAAGATAGGAGATCGTGCCTATAGACTCGCCTTTCCGCCTTCTCTATCTGGAATACATGATGTCTTTCATGTATCTCTACTGCCGAAATATCTTCCTGATGCATCTCATATTCTTCAGCCAGACGAGGCAAAACTTGATGAGACTCTGAGTTATTTTGAAAAGTCGATCCAGATTCTTGATCATAAAGAAAAGCAACTCAGAACGAAGACTATTTCGCTTGTGAAATTTTAGTGGAGTCATCATGGCATTGAAGAAGCTACCTGGGAGACTGAATCAGACATGAGACAGAAATTCCCAGAGTTATTTCACTGATGTGAGTTTCCTGTTTAGTTTTTGTTATACATTTCTTATCGTATCTTATTTTATTGCCCGCGATTTCGAGGACGAAATCAGATTTTAGATGGGGAGAAATGTAATGCCCGAGATTTTATTTTGTTAATCTGAGATTATTGATTATGAATTGATGTGATTATAGACGGACCCCTCCGAGACCAGATTTGGTAAGGCATGTGATTTAAGTAATATCGGACAGAAAGTCTGGCGCCCGAGCGGTAGAAAATGACCGCCCGAGCAACAGTGTATAAAAAGTTGAGGTTCGGACAGAACGTTCCGCGCCCAAGCGGTAGTTTTTGACCGCCTGAGCGTCGCCTGAAATACAAGAAGAAATAGCCAAGTGTCCAGGCCATGCAAGATATATATGTAAGTTATCTTTCCTTTCTTCAGAAACAAGAACCGAAGGTACAGAGAAATTCCCAAATTCCTTGGATCATAGATTTGTGATTTACGCAAGATCCGCCCGTCCGATTTTCAATCCGATTTCAGTACTGTACTTCTCTTGTCAAGAGCTTCGACAGGACGTAAGTTTTGTATTTTTATTTTATGATTTGAAAATCTGATATGGGAGAAATCATGATATGACTGTTATCATCTATTCCTGAGATTGTTGTCATTGTATAATTGAAATCAGATCGAAGAACAGATACCTTAAGAAATTGTTATGATTTTTCAGAATTGATTTGATTGAGTTTATACAGATTTGATATCAGATTGTGTTGTTATCGATTATGAGTTGTTAAGATTGTATATGCTGATATTGTATTGCTGGGTATATCGAGATTGTGCGGTTATGCCGTCGAAACAGAATTAGATTGATTTCAGATTATATCCAGTATTGATTAGGTTGCATATTGATATTGTACACCTCGATATTGTCCGTGCCAGATTGAGTATTGACAGGTTTCGAATTCGAGACTTCGACTTCGCCAGATCAAGAAAAGAAAGGTATAAATCAATGTTGAACCAGGAGGATACGACTCGAGTTAGATCTGACTTGAGTTTCCCAAAAACCACATACTTTATTTCATTGCATTGATGTTTGAAATTCATGAGATTGATATGCTTAGTCTATCGATTTATAGCAGAGCATGTATTGAGTCAAGAGCGGATGTGCCTTGTCATTGGCGGAGGTGCCAAGTCTTTGGCGGATGTGCCAAGACACTGGATGTTTGGTTTCTATTGATGTTGCTTAGGATCGGATCAGCTTCTATTGCGGAGATTCGGTATATTTTGCCAATGTCCAGGAACCGGGATCTCTAGATTAGAGATGAGTCGAGTCTGAGATGATGAGTCATGAGTTTGATTTACAGTTTTATATCGATTGATGTCTTTCAGATTTTGATACATGCTATTGATAACTGTTTCATGCTTTTGTATCTGTTTATATGATTGTATGTACACACATTGTTTATACTGGAAATTATATTCTCACCGGAGTTATCCGGCTGTTGTTGTGTTTGAATGTGTGCATGACAACAGGTGGGACATGATCAGGGTCAAGAAGAGGATGAGAGATTCAAGATTAGCGTGGAGATCCGGACTTAGAAGTAGATTGGCTTTCGACACTTGATTTATAGTTGTTGAACCTTAGTTTGAGATAAACATATGTTGTACAAGACTTGTACTTTACTTTTGATGTTTATATCAGATTGATTATCTTATGTTCCGCACTTATGTATTTTAAAAAAAAATAAAAATCTACACCTAGATTAATTAATTGATCCTAATGATGATTAAGAAGACGAATGAGGTTCGGGTCCCCACAACAATTATAAGTCATGGATATGCAGACATTGACCTTGGCCTCCGACTTATCCATTTTCATGTAATTCACAATCACTCAAGAGTCATGTTCGTGTGTGATATGTCACTGTTCATTTACCCAACCAAATGCTCAAATAGATTCACAACACCCACTAGCCTTTATAAACTCAAGAAATCTTCATCTCAGTTCAACACACACTTCAATAAAATACAAATTCACATACACAGATCACAAAGGACTTTCATGGTGATTATTTGGCTCATAAGATATTCAAAACAAGTATTCCAAAAATGATGTCACACAATGAGATGTTTATATGCAAATGATTAAAGTCCATATTTGCTAACCATGTTTCTCAGGTTTCAATAAGCTTGACTTGAACAACTTTTCTCCACTAGTGTATTGGATAAATGTAACAAGGTTAATAGTTCTTGTAGGCTTATAACATTAGACTACGGCTCATGACTATAATAAATGGTATGTAAATCAAAATTTGAGAGAAATGTTTGAATTCATCATTTTTACTCATTTTCATTCTCATTTCATTCTCATTTCATTCACTATCAACTTCTTGTTTTCTTATCATTCACATCCTTCATTTCTCATATTTTTATTCTTCACCACTTTTGATCATTCTTTTTATTGTTTTTCTTTTTTTTGTCTCTTTTTCAACTCTATTATACACATTTTTTTTCTTTTTCTTTTCAAAGAGTGGTTGAATAGTTTCAATACCGATGAACTAATTTCTCTCAAAGTTAGGTTGGATAGTAAGTGTATAAGCCTCATTTGGTTGTTGTTGTCGGTTATAGAACAGATACAAGTAGGGGCTAGTTGTATGTCATTGACACACTCCACTTGATTTTTAATAGGCTCAAAATGGGACACTAGGGATATTACATTTTCTTTTGGTAGGCTCGAAGTCTCAAACGGTTCCAAAATTGCCTAATCATTCCTACGTCACATATTATTCATATTTCGCCTCGAAAAGTGTTCAAGCGAGTTATAGATTGCCTTCAATCCATTAGTTATCTCATACAAACCAATCACATGCAATGTTCAACCAAAATAATATCTAAGGTAAGTAAACAAAATATTTCAAGCATCTCACACAACTTGAGGTTCAATGGGCTAACAATCGCTAAAAAACAATAAAAACAAGCTCAAAAATATTTTAACAATTGCCTAGATCATCTCTATGTTTGCAAAAGTGTCAGTCGAAGTCATGCGAGAATCGTTAAAAATCAAGATCTCTATTGTCTATTTAGCAACACAACACATGTATTTAAATTGTCTCTAAGAATCAATATTATCAACAAACATGACAGTGCAAAAGATATGTGACTCCCAAGTTATCATGAACACGTATATGCTTCAGAACCACAATTTTATTTTCATCATCGGCCATACAATGACTTATCCATGACTTTTTTCTAACGACTCTAGCATGCAATAATTAAAATGACTCTTTATATATACCACAACTCGACTAGACTCCCTATGAAATAAGAACAATTTAACTACTGTGCAGGAATTAATAACTCAAACAAGCAAGAAGCAAAGCAAATTCACAACCTCCCCCCCCCCCCCCCCCCCAAACTTACAGTATGCATTGCCCTCACTGTATAAATCAAAAGAGCGTGACAACAATATCTCATGCACGAGTGTCAGAACTCGTTGCCCCAGGCGTCATCCGCGGCATCTTCAACATCCTCGTCCATGGGCTGAGGTGTTGGGATATCTAGTGGTGGGTATTTTTGTGTCCAAGCTGGTGGTGGTGGAAAGGGTGCGGGTGCATCATCATGAAAAGGAATCGGTTTAGGTGCCCGAATGCGCAATGGAAGTTTCAAAAATATTTTACAAGCATGAAAAATCGAGCACCTCACTTTGATGTATAGCAAATAACAATAAAACACAAAATGAAATTCATAGAGAGTTCTAAGATTTTTACATATCAATATCTTAATATTGATGATGGCTCCAACTAAGATGTTAAACACCTTAGCTCTTGAATGGTAGACTAATCTACAAGCCTCCCTTGAGCACTCCTTGCTCAAAATCAAGCCCAACACCAACAAGCTAAATCCACCTTACACTTGAACTAGAAAATGTAAGGCATTTTACTCTATAGAATAGTATGCAATCTTCAACAATTGAAGAGGAAAAAATGGAGGAAAAATAGGAAGAAATTTCGGCTCTTGCTTGTGGAGTGAAGGGGAGGACAAGTTTTCCTGGTGTATAAAAAAGTAAAAATAAGCATGTGCATGTCATGCCTTGGATATTGAAAAAGTAGCCTCCAACCCTTCACCTCCCATGCATGCAATTCTATTTGGGCTTGTAACAATTAAAAAGCCCATGGACTTTAATTTAAATATCTCAAACAAATTTGAGACCAATTAAATCTTACTTGATTTTACTCAAGCCCACTAGTTGAATAATTATTTCCTATTGGGCCCTACAAGACCCAATACGATTTAATTAATTCAACACTTGAATTAATTTAATTATTTAGGGTCTACTAGGCCCACTAGTGTTTAATTAATTCAACACTTGAATTAATTTAATTTAGTCCATAATAATATTTATGAAACTCAAAATTTTCAAATAAATTATTTATTTGAGCCATCTTTTAATTTAGGAACACTTCCATAAATTAAAAGTTACATTCCCCACAATTCTTTTATAGAAGTCATACTTCTATTTTTCTTTGCGCTTATAAACTCCTTTATAAGCCGTTCAACATATTGAACTATTTTACTTCTCAACGAGATCTAAAAAATTAGCACTTGTGTGGCCCTCAATGGTTCATTGATACAACTAGCCGTGGGTTAACATCTTAATGTTATTCGTGACTAAATATGTCTTTATATGAGCATAACTCAATTGCTCCATTCTTAATTATCAATTCCTTGATAATAAGAACGTCAGAACTCAAGTCTAATAGTACCCAACCAATAATATTAAACGCCTAGCAGCATCGCTTACATGATTCCCTAGGTACCAAATGATAGTGCCTGCAAGAACCAATCAATTATGGTTAGCGTACAGTATGGTCCCTTCATCTCATATATCCCGACCGATTCGACAACTATTGTTTTATCGAGAGCTGTCAAAGAATCGATACTATGTGTCATTTCGTAGTTGCATCGATGGTGTAATCTATGAAACCCCTTTCATAATTACCATCAACACTTTGATCAGAGATTTCAAACTACATACACATGAGATCACATAGGATATCCATACTCGAAGGTAAGTGGTGAATCCCCGACTACAATGCATCGACTCCGATATGTTTCGACAAAACACCCAATCTTGCCACCTAATGACCCCATATGAGTCGGTAAACAAGTCAAAGTGAAATGCTAGGATATAGAGTTTCAATGTTGTCCCGGATCAAAAGGACAAATGGTGTACAACCATAAACTAGGACGTTTCCACTCGATTAATGAGAACAACTTGGAAAGTCCTTTATGGAGGGTTTTTCAGTGCACTCTACCAGGAGCACCTATCTGCATGCTCGGCCATCACAATGTCCCCTACCAATGAAACATGGTACTCACATCGCAGATACTAGTCTCAAACTCGAGCGGCCTATAACCTTCTTAACAGCGACTGAATCGACTAGGAACTATTTACAATATACAGTATTCCAAATATGAGTTTAATGATACTCATCATATGAGCATCTCATATTATTTCTACTATTTGTATGTTCAAGGACTTTATCTATGCAACTAGCATGTGTATACAGATAAAGATGTGCCAAAACAATAATTTCAAATATTATTAAAATAAAGACCGTTTGTACATAGAGTTTCAACATGAACGCTCGGCCAACACTTGGCATGACGGTCACCTACTCTAACACATAAGGCCCAATCGGTGGAAAACGCTGGGCTAGCACTAACGTGAAGTCTGTAGAACCCGTAAATCAGATTACGTATAAGTCATGCATAATTTCTAGCATTTAAATTAAAATTATTTTTATTGCATGAGTATTTAAATTCTTTTCTTTAAATTTAATTATTTTACGCAGTAGTTTAATTTTTAACTTTTTAGTTAAATAAGTGAGGCCGGACTGGAGTTGGAGTATTGAGATAAAATTTAATATTAAGAAAACATTCCTAAAATTTATTTAAGATAAATAATAAGTTAATTTAATGTAAAAGAATGTTTAAGGAATTATTTGAATAATTTGAGATAAGTAGTAAATAAAGTTCAATAATCAATTTCTTAATTTACTAAAATATTTAATGGGTAGATAAAACACTAGAGATTTAAAATTCAATAATTAAGAAATATTTTCCCCCTCCATTTTTATAATTTTCGGCCATAGCACTTTAAAAGATTTAAATATTGTCAACTCTCCATCATTTATTTCCTTATCTTCTCTTGGGAGATAATTCCATCACATTTAATCCTCATTTAATTATTATTTAAGCAATATTTCTACAATGTTTATCTAGCCATATTTCCCTCTTTTTTTAAATTAATAAAATCGGCCCCTCCCTTATTTTAAAAGATTTGAATTAAAATTTGCCAACTCATTGATATATCTTCCTAATCCTTTTCTTGATAATTAATCCCCTCACTTTAAATCATCATTTAATTAGTAATTAAGCAATTTCCCTACCCTACTTTAACCAAATAAAATCGGCCACCTCTTGGTAGGATTTGATATTGATTTGTAAACTCATCATTTTATTTCTTTCCTTCTCTTTTCTTGGTAAATAATCACTCACCATTTAATATTCAACAATTAAATAATTAAGCATTATTTCCTCCCTTGCTCCTAGACACCATAATCGACCAAGTGCACCCCTTGATTAGCCTACAAATCTTTTGATATCATTCTTGTTTCCTATCTAACCAATAAACTAGGATAGAAAGATTCATTTCCTTCCATTTATCTTGCAACCTCCCATCTATCTTCCTAGACTCCCTCCCCACCATTATCACCGAATTTCAGAACATTTGAGAGAGGAAAAAACGTGAGGTAGCAAGGAGAAAAACAAGAGAGAAAATCGAGAGAAACAAGAAAGTGAAGAGCACTCCGTCTCCTCCGCGCCGCGTCGTTGTTTTTCTTTTGTTTTCTTCAAAACAAAATCCAGGCATGTTTATATTTTTATTTACTCTTCAATCAAGCCATATAGATATTTTTAAACATAGCATGTACATGAATTTATTGCAAGAAAACCGAAATACATGAGTGACATTTTCGAAAATGCATGTGCAGAATTTTCTGTTTTCTTTCGTGCTTCACGGGTTCCATGTTTGTGTTGTTTCAGATGGTTGGCTCATGTCCAAGCTCTCAAGGCTGCCCCTAGACATGTGCTAGGGTGTATTAGGATCATGTTGGTTCATTTGTTCCAGCCCTATGCATGCTGAAATTCAGAATTTACAGCAACTCATCCCTAGTGCCACTTTGTGTCCGATTTCTCTTGTTTTCTGTCAAAGGAGGATGTTTATGATCTCGGCTGCCCTAGGGGCTATAGCCATGGTTAGAACATCTCCTTGTCATGTCTAAGACATGACCAAGTTGGTCTTTCATGGCTTGGTTCATGGTCCAATCAGTTTTTTAAAACAAACAAGAACAGCCCCCATTGGTTTCGGTTTTCTGATTTTCGTGTGTGTGAGTTTTGTTTCGGTTCAAGGGTGTTGTGTGGATCTTGGTTGGCTTCTAGCCCTTAGGCACGGTTCACACAATACCTCATGATGTCTAGATCATGCCATGGTCAATCAAATGGTCACTGGAATGGTCCATGACAGCCGAACAATTGCAGCACCCCACGCATGAAGGTGTGCTCTCAGGTGGAATCACTTGGCTTGTTTCGGTTGTGGTTTGGATTGTGGCTGGCCTAAGTCCCTTATCCATGGTCCAAGCCCACTCTTAGGATGTTAGGAAGAGGTTCTGGTCGGTGGTTCAAGCCCAAATGGCCATTAGCCTCGCAAACAACGCAAAGAAACGCAAGCGCCGCTGCTGTATTTTTTTGTGACAGCAAGTTGTGCTTCGGTTCAGAGGTGTGTTTCGAGTTCTTGGTTGGCTTTTAGCCTATGGTCTTGGACTGGACAGTACCCCATTGAGTTAGGAAGGTCATGTTTTTGGCCGTTTGTGATTTGGTCAAGTTTTAGAGGTCGTACGAGAATTTACGGTGCAATGTGCCAAAGTGACCCTCGAAAGAGCGTTTCATGTTTTTGGCCTCCATTCACTAAATTTCGAAGTACTGAAATGTTAGGAGAATTATTTCATCATTTTAAGTGTATTTTAATCATGACTAAACGATGGTTTGGTGTTGGTTCGGGTTGGCACGGAGTCATGATTAAATACCAAGCCATTGGGCGTAATTGTCTCGTTTTTGGAGTCAATTACAAAGTTTGAGCAAGTAAATCATTTGCATATTTTTCATGTTAGATTTAAGTCGCAGCGAGCCTGGGAACGATCCAACCCATTCGGTAAAACTAATACAAGATATTTAATTATGTTATTTAATTATATTACGTGCAAAAATATAAAATATTCATTTTTTGAGATTTATGCGATATTGCTTGTGGCCACTTCATTATCATGGGATTATTACTTCACCCGGTGGTCACTTACCGGTTTAGTTCAGTTCATTTATTGGTACGGATATCCAGTCCAAGGGCTGTGATGATCTCTACCGCCCAGTATACTGTGGTTTAGTCTGATTAGGCGATCCAGTTCAGTTCAGTTCAGTTTAGGGGCCACTTGCGTAGAACATAATCTCAACAGAAAATTTATGACATGTTATTTTATTACAGGGCTCGATGGAGCAAACATTTTACTTACGACTTTCAGTTCAGTTATGCACGTATTATAATTACTCATGACATGATATTTTACGTTACGCCAGACTCATGATATTTTTACCATGCATGCAATTTTATTATTATTACTTGTTATTTATGATATATGCATGTTGAGTCTTTAGACTCACTAGACTTGATTTTTGTAGGTACTGATGAGGACGGGATCGAGGGCGGGGACCAGTGAGCCATCTTGGGTCAACAGTAGTGGAACCCAAGGACCTCATTTTCAGCATTTACCATTTTTATGCCCAAACATTTTATCTTTGTTGGATTATTTTAAATTGTTATTTTGCAAACAATAATTACTTCCGCTGTGCTATTTTTGCATTAAACTCTATTTACCAGTTTATTTTACGAATGAGGCAAATTACTTATTTTAAAAGAAAATTTCAAATTTTTCCGCAAATTTTCAAGTACGAATTTCGGGCCTCTACAGCTGGTATCAGAGCCTATGTTCTTGTAAAGGGTTATACTACTATTGACCACGAGAACCTCACGAAGTCACGTTTTCGGTCTGTAAGTTTTACATTTACGCATTTTGTTTACAGCATGAAATATTTTAACAGCATGTTCTCATGAAATATTTTATGTTCAGATTTTGATTATTCAGTATTTATTTAAAATTTTAAAGAAATTATGCATGTTAGTTACGTATGGGTTATGTATGGAACAGTATGCCCCCTAGACGCATTCTTGAGCGTGCGAGAGATGATGAGCCTCGCCAGGAGGATAGGGAGGATCAGAGACAGGAGAGGAACGGAACTCCACCCCCTCCACCTGACATGAATGCCCAGATGCTAGCTGGGATGACTCAGTTCTTCGCACCGTTTGCGGGGAACAATGTTGTGGCATCCAGGCCGACAGGGCCCGAGGCTACTTATGAGCGGTTTATGAAGATGCGTCCGAAGGAGTTTGCGAGGACGTCTGATCCCATGATTGCCGAGGGCTGGATTAAGTCCCTCGAGGTTATCTTCGAGTTAATGGAGCTTGGATATGCAGACATAGTTCGTTGTGCCACCTATCTATTCGGAGGAGATGCACACCTATGGTGGGAAGGAGCATCAGTAGCTTTGAACTTGGCTACACTGAGTTGGACGCGCTACACGGAGGTATTCTACTCCAAATATTTTACTGATGAGGTGCGTTCCAGGTAGACCAGGGAGTTCATGACCCTAAGGCAGGGAGATCTGACTGTTACGGAGTTCGTCCGTAATTTTGAGAGGGGTTGCCACTTTGTGCCCCTGATCGCCAGTGATGCTGGAGCCAAACTGAGACATTTTATGGATGGTCTGCGGCCGATCTTGCGCCGCGATGTTAGGGTGGCTGGCCCGACTACTTACGATGTTGCCGTCTCCAGAGATCTAGCTGCAGAGCAGGACCAACATGACATTGAGAGGGATCGTCAGGGTAAGCGACCGGTTCCAGTACCACACCGTCCTCCTCCTCCTCAGCAGCAGCATCAGAACAAGAGGCCTTTCCACGGCCCACCCAAGAGCAGAGGACAGAGGCAGCAGCAACAGGGACGTGCAGTCCCAAGGACCTTTGAGCACCCAGTCTGTCCCAAGTGCTCACGCCGCCATCCTGGAGCATGTATGTATGGTTCCAGGAAGTGTTACAAGTGTGGTAGTCCAGACCACTTGCTACCGAAATGCCCACAGGGAAGTCTGCCTACCCAAGGCAGAGTCTTTGCTCTCCATGCAGCAGAGACGAACCCAGACACCATGCTTATGACATGTATCTTACAGCTTTAAGTTTATATTTGAAATTCGATGTTTTGGGGATCTGGGTTAATATTCTGAACATAGAATTGACGATAGGATTGCATGCTCTAATTAGGGTTATTTTCGGGAATTTAGTTTAGGAGAACTCTGGCCTTTGCATGTCTATAAGTTTAGTTCTTGTAAATATTGGATTCAACTTAGAGTTCCGATCTTTCAGGGAGAATTTTTATATCCGGTTCCGCTACGAAAGCCTTGATAGATTCAGGGGCTACTCACTCGTTTATTTCGGAGGTCTTTGCTAACTTCTTCAAGGTCAAGATCGTTGGGTTAGATGTGGCGTATTCAGTAGTACTGCCTTCTGGAGAGGAGATGACAGCTACCAATGTGATCCGAGACATAGACCTCGAGCTTCATGGCAATTTTGTTTATGCGGATCTTATCGTACTGCCTATGCTAGAGTTTGACATCATTCTAGGGATGGACTGGCTATTGCGGAACAGAGTTTTGATTGACTTCCAGCGGAGATCTGTTCTAGTCCGACCGCCTAAGATGACGCATTTCTTATTCGAGCCAGACAGGTACTTTCCTTTACCACGCATTATACCTTGAGTCCAGGCTAGGAAGCTCATGCATAGAGGGTGTCGGGCGTTTTTAGCAACCTTTATATCTGTCCCCGAAGCACCCAGTCAGTCAGCTTTAGATGTTCCGATTGTTAGAGACTTCTTAGACGTTTTTCCTGAGGACGTCTCTGTATGCCACCCGAGAGAAAGGTGGAGTTTTCCATTGAGCTTATGCCAGGTACGGTTCCGATTTCAAAAGCACCGTACCGACTAGCACCGACAGAGATGGAAGAACTTAAGAAGCAGATTCAAGAACTTCTTGACAAGGAGTTCATTCGCCCGAGTTTTTCTCCATGGGGCGCGCCAGTCTTATTTGTGAAGAAGAAGGATGGTTCTATGAGGCTCTGTTTTGATTACCGGGAGTTGAACAGGGTTACAGTGAAGAACAAATACCCACTTTCGAGGATTGAAGATTTATTTGATCAGTTGCAGGGAGCTTCGGTATTCTCGAAGATTGACCAGCGTTCCCGTTATCACCAGTTGAGGGTGAAAGACACTGATGTTTCCAAGACTGCTTTTAGGACTCGTTATGGCTACTTCGAGTTCCTTGTGATGCCGTTCGGTTTGACGAATGCGCCAGCGATCTTCATGGATCTCATGAATCGCGTATTTCAGCCGTTTCTTGATCAGTTTGTGATAGTATTCATAGACGACATTCTCGTATTCATAGACGACATTCTCGTCTACTCGAAGAATCAGGAGGATCATAGCAGACATCTGACCACAGTGCTGCAGACCTTGCAGAAGCACAAGTTATTCGCAAAGTTTAGTAAGTGCGAATTCTGGTTAGAGAAGGTGGCGTTCTTTGGCCACATTGTTTCTAGCAGTGGTATTGAGGTAGACCCAGCGAAAGTTGCTGCAGTCAGAGATTGGGTTGTGTCGCAGAATGTATCCGAGATCCGTAGTTTCCTTGGGCTAGCAAGATATTATCGGAAGTTTATTCGGGGATTCTCCTCTATCGCAGTTCCACTCACATCATTTGAAACGTCTGCTCTTTTTATTGCTTTAAAAGTACTAGAAATTTTTTTTTTATAAACACTCGATTTTCGGCCATGACATATAACACATGAAAATATTTTTATAAAATATTTTTCCCTTTTTAAAATAAAACATCGCCCAATTAGTATTTAAAAATCAAGTGAAATAGTCATAAAACTGAAATCGTCTACTGTTTACCAACCTAAAAAGCAATAATTTGAAAAGAATAGCCCATACTAAACCTCTAAAAAACCTCTCAAAAGCATAAATAAATAATCTTAAAAATCTCTAACATAAATCATGAGTCATAAATCAGAATGCGGAAAAGGTAGAAGCGCTGGTTCTCGGGTTATGTGCACCTTCAGTCCAATAAAGTCAACCATCAAGACCTCCATAAACATATTTGTAATCACATGTATCAATCACACCTAGTGAGTCTAAAGACTCAACACGTCATATTCTTCATATCGAGTAATACGTAATACAGTTAACATATAACAGTGAAAAATACTTGTACTTAAAATATCGTTTTCATGAAAATGCATAAAAATAAACATTTTCGTAAACATTTTCATGATGCATAAAACTTTTAAATAAAAACATTTTCATAATCTTATGCATAAACATTTTCATATAAACATAAACATATTCATATTCATATCCATCATGTCCTCATATTCATATTCATATTAACATATTCATATTCATGTTCGTGTATGTTGAATTCAGATCGTGATTGTGACTCGTATTCTTAAACGTATTGGGCGATGGATCCATCTAAAGAAAACCACAGTACTGGGCGACGGGGACACCAGCAACACTCTCACCGGTCAACTGGGCCTTGGCCTACGTATTAACATATTCGTATTCGTATCACGTATTCGTATCCGTATCCAAGGAAACATGATCGTCGGGCTCCCACTGAGACCATAACCCTCACGATATTTCCAACATGTAGTAGTCACAATCCCTTCATATCATTCAACATGTTATCATCACTTAATAAAAATCATGTATATACATCGTTTTATTTTTGAAACCAAGCATGCAACATATCTTTTAAATGTCAAATTTAAAACCATAAAATCCATAAACGTTTTAAAAATAACATTTTAACATATACATATCCATGAACATTTAAAAATAACATTTTAACATATAAAAATTCATAAACATTCCAAATAATCATATTAGCATATAAAACAGCATTCAGGACACTTCCATGACGTTTACTAATTTCTAGGTGTAAAAAGACCGTTTTACCCCTGAATGTAAAATTTCCCGTTTTTGACATTTTCTTAATTTCATTGACTCTAACATGTCCCAAATAATTATTTAAGCTTACATGAGTTTTCTCATATTTTTATTTAGCCTAATTCGATGACTTTTAAATTAATCTTTAAATGTGACGTATTAATGCGTTTTATTCCCGAATTAAACCAAACCTTAATATAAAATTTCCAAATTAAAAACTTAGACTTATAATAAATATTTAAGCTTAAACCTAATTTTTCATAATTTTATGAAGTTTAAAACTAGGCTTTCCAATTAACTCGTTAATTAGCGTTTCGTGCGGCGATTAAATCCCGAATAAATCCAAAACTCGTTATTTTGACCCAAAATTTTAAGCATAACCTTTTTATGATTTATTCTACCCTTTCATGTCGTGAGCCACCCCTGTGGACCCTTGGATTTAAATTTAGCATTATTATTTCATTTTGACACCTTATCGAACGCACCGAGCTATCTCCTAATTTACCCAAGCCATGCCCGAGCCACCTTGAGCCAAAACCTAGCCAACCCATCTAGAGACACTACTGTGCAAGCCTAGCCCGAAAACCTGGCCCATGCTCGCTCAAAACCTGCTGAAACTAGACCCCCTTTATTCTGCATGTGTGCGTGAGTTTGTATTCTTAGTGTATTAGGTTCCCTTGTCAACTAGGACACCTCCAAGCCCTAACCACTCGACCCCTTACGACCCTAACCTTCCCTAGACAACATCCAGACCAAACCCAGACCGACCCAAGCCCTGGACGCGAGCAGCAATCTTCCTGAACTCTGCACAAGAACCTGCGCTCATGGCTTCTCCCCACGGTTTCATGTTCTTGCTCGGCCCTAGCTAAACCAAACCATACCAGACCCTGAAACAACCCCTCTAGCATCTCTCTATGACCCTAAGGACCTAACCTAGCCCAGCCCAAGCCCCCTGGCCGAGCCCCTCCTCCCTGCACACGCCGATCCCCCTGCGTTGCCCATAGAAGCTCTCGGGTGGAGTCCTCCTTGATAAGGACTCCTGCCCAACCCATGGTCTCGAGTCCTAGCGTGGCTAGGACTCTTCCCCTGACCCAAACCAAGACCCAGGTGTGGCCCAAGCTAGGCCATGCAACACCTAACCCATAAACCAATCCATGACGCCCCAAATCGTGAGAAGTGTTTCCAGCTTACTGTTTCTGTTTTTGTGCAGCGATTAGTTGCCTTTGTGTGCTATTCTAGACCTTTAAACTTGTTGAAATACATGATTATTCATATCCTAATTCATGGCAGCCCCTTAAATATCATATAAACATGATTTTGAATCCACAAACAAGAGTTAAACACATGCATGTGAATAGTTCCGAAAATTGTGAATTGTGTGGCTTATTTTCATGCAATTTCATAAAAAATTATGTAATATGGTGTGATGATGAGTAAAAGGAGAATATGGCGTGCCTTTGCGTTTTTAACGCACGATTTTACGTTGACAAATCGAAGAACGGCGGAGAAAAGACGATGGCTTGAAACCCTTTGCAACTTTTCAACTTTTCTTCAAATTATTTTGTGTGTGTATCGTGTACAAGGTGGGGTGGGGAGAGTTTGAGTTGATTAAAATTGTGTGGCCGTGTGTAGTTGTGGAAATAATGGGGAGAAATTGCACTTTAAATAGCTAAATAAAACACTAACCAAGCTTAGGCCCATTAGGTAGTTAATTAGGCCCATTAGGAGGTTAATTAAAATATTAAAAATAGCATTCTTAAAATAAGTTTGTGAATTAAATAGCCGGGTTGCCAAAAAGCTCGTATTTTAGTTGAAAACCAACACCGATAAAATTTACGTCCCGACGTATAAAATCACCTGAAAACCCCATATTTTCAAAAATAATAAAAAGCATCTCCCAAATTTTAAATAATTAAAAACAACTATTTAATAAAAATCATTTTCTATTTTTCAGCCATCGGTCTCCGTTCCTCGATCGGAATTTGAATAACCTTTAAAAATATATTTTAATGCAATCATGTAGAAAAGTATATTTTAAACATGTAAATATGCACAACAAAATTAATACATGCATTTAAAACCATTAATTGAAATACACAAGGAATTTAATAATTTGCGCATGTGGTCTGCGTGGACCTTTAAATTTTCGGGGCGTTATAATCTCCCCCCCTTAAATTGAATTTCGTCCTCGAAATTCGCTTATCCTTAATAACCAAAAGTTTAGACTTAATTCTAGTATCCCAAAAATCCACGCTTCCGCTACGCTAATCTAATAAAACTTAAGTTCTAAAATGTCCTTACATCTCCTTGATCCCAATTAATTTTACCCCCTAAATCCTTATTTTGCAATTTTCAACTTAAAAAGACACATAATGACTTAGTGATATACTATTATAACCTCGAATTTCAACTTTTCTTAAATAAAAATATGGATGACCATACTTATCATATATTGTTTTCTTTATTTTATACCCAAAATGTTCATCAACTTCTCAAATTTTAATCTTAAAATCCCAAATGCATCCGCTAACACTTAGATTTTCAAGCCTAATATCGATTCATTCTTAAAAACCCTTGATTAGCATTCCTTATAACATTATAACCCAAGATATCCTAAGGTTCCAAATATTCTTAAAAGTCTAAATCCTCAAAATTCTTATCATTTAAACCATCCAATTATCACTTATTGCTAAACTAGTTCCCAAATTCCTTAAAGATATCAAAGTTAATTCTTAATTTTCCCAAAAATTATCTTAATTGGTCCTAAATTTCGAAAATTTCTTAATTATCCCATAAATTATTGGCATTCTTAATTTCCTTCTACGGGTTTTCCATAACATAATTTTGATAATTTTAAACTTATTTACCCAAAAATCAATTCTCATAATCAATCTTATCTTTCATCAAAACTTAAAATCCCAATTTATACATTTTCTTACTCCCAAAGTCGTTGCAAATCCTTAAATCATTATTCCTTACGTCTAATTCCCAAAAATTAATTCGACTAGTAACCATGAATCATAAAAATTGCCTTAGAAAATCTACGTGTCCCAAAACATTCATAAAATTTACGATTAACTTATAGCCCAAAAATAGAACGTCAACACTAAAACCCAAATATCAAGATAGTCAAATTCCATCACAAAACCAACATGCGTTGAAAAATAATTTTTCATTTCATATCGTATCACGTATAAAAATTCAAAGCATATAAAACAAACATGTTACGTAAACATATAAGTCATGTACTTATGCAGGTAACATCATAAAATCATATAAAGCATGTAAACGTACAAATTTGAGGCTTGACGACTGATCTTCCCGGTGCTGATGGTGGCACAACCCATTACAGAACCATGGCTCTGATACCAACTGAAACGTCTGCCCTTTTTTTTGCTTTAAAAGTACTAGAAAATTTTTTTTTTATATAAACACTCGATTTTCGGCCATGACATATAACACATGAAAATATTTTTATAAAATATTTTTCCCTTTTTAAAATAAAACATCACCCAACTAGTATTTAAAAATCAAGTGAAATAAACATAAAACTGAAATCGTCTACTGTTTACCAACCTAAAAAGCAATAATTTGAAAAAAATAGCCCATACTAAACCTCTCAAAAACCTCTCGAAAACATAAATAAATTATCTTAAAAATCTCTAACATAAATCATGAGTCATAAATCATAATGCGGAAAAAGTAGAAGCGCTGGTCCTCGGGTTATGTGCACCTTCAGTCCAGTCAAGTCAACCATCAAGACCTCCATAAACTTATTCATAATCATCTGCATCAATCACACCTAGTGAGTCTAAAGACTCAACACGTCATATTCTTGATATCGAGTAATACGTAATACAGTTAACATATAACAGTGAAAAATTCTTGTACTTAAAATATCGTTTTCATGAAAATGCATAAAAATAAACATTTTCGTAAATATTTTTATGATGCATAAAACTTTTAAATAAAAACATTTTCATAATCTTATGCATAAACATTTTCATATAAACATAAACATATTTATATTCATATATACATATTCATGTCCTCATATTCATATTCATATTAACATATTCATATTCATGTTCGTGTATGTTGAATTCAGATTGTGATTGTGACTCGTATTCTTAAATGTATTGGGCGATGGATCCATCTAAAGAAAACCACTGTACTGGGCGGCGGGGACACCAGCAACACTCTCACCGGTCAACTGGGCCTTGGCCTACGTATTAACATATTCGTATTCGTATCACGTATTCGTATTCGTATCCGTATCCAATGAAACACGATCGTCGGGCTCCCACTGGGACCATAACCCTCACGATATTTCCAACATGTAGTAGTCACAATCCCTTTACATCCTTCAACATGTTATCATCACTGAATAAAAATCATGTATATACATATCGTTTTATTTTTGAAACCAAGCAGACAACATATCTTTTAAATGTCCAATTTAAAACCATAAAATCCATAAACGTTTTAAAAATAACATTTTAACATATACATATCTATGAACATTTAAAAATAACATTTTAACATATAAAAATTCATAAACATTCCAAATAATCATATTAGCATATAAAACAGCATTCAGGACACTGCCATGACGTTTACTAATTTCTAGGTGTAAAAAGTCCGTTTTACCCCTGGATGTAAAATTTCCCTTTTTGACATTTTCTTAATTTCATTGACTCTAACATGTCCCAAATAATTATTTAAGCTTACATGAGTTTTCTCATATTTTTATTTAGCCTAATTCGATGACTTTTAAATTAATCTTTAAATGTGACGTATTAATGCGTTTTATTCCCGAATTAAACCAAACCTTAATATAAAATTTCCAAATTAAAAACTTAGACTTATAATAAATATTTAAGCTTAAACCTAATTTTTCATAATTTTATGAAGTCTAAAACTAGGCTTTCCAATTAACTCGTTAATAAGCGTTTCGTGCGGCGATTAAATCCCGAATAAATCTAAAACTCGTTATTTTGACCCCAAATTTTAAATATAACCTTTTTATGATTTATTATACCCTTTCAAGTCGTCAGCCACCCCCGTGGACCCTTGGATTTAAATTTAGCATTATTATTTCGTTTTGACACTTTATCGAACGCACCGAGCTATCTCCTAATTTACCCGAGCCACCTTGAGCCAAAACCTAGCCAACCCATCTAGAGACACTACTTTGCAAGCCTAGCCCAAAAACCCGGCCAATGCTCGCTCAAAACCTGCTGAAACTAGACCCCCTTTATTCTGCATGTGTGCGTGAGTTTGTATTCTTAGTGTATTAGGTTCCCTTGTCAACTAGGACACCTCCAAGCCCTAACCACTCGACCCCTTATGACCCTAACCTTCCCTAGACCACGTCCAGACCAAGTCCAGACCGACCCAAGCCCTGGACGCGAGCAGCAATCTTCCTGAACTCTGCACAACAACCTGCGCTCATGGCTTCTCCCCACGGTTTCATGTTCTTGCTCGGCCCTAGCTAAACCAAACCATACCAGACCCTGAACCAACCCCTTTAGCATCTCTCTAGGACCCTAAGGACCTAACCTAGCCTAGCCCAAGCTACCTGGCCGAGCCCCTCCTCCCTGCACACGCCGATCCCCCTGCGCTGCCCATAGAAGCTCTCGGGTGGAGTCCTCCTTGATAAGGACTCCTCCCCAACCCATGGTCTCGAGTCCTAGCATGGCTAGGACTCTTTCCCTGACCCAAACCAAGACCCAAGTGTGGCCCAAGCTAGGCCATGCAACACCTAACCCATAAACCAATCCATGACGCCCCAAATCGTGAGAAGTGTTTCCAGCTTACTGTTTCTGTTTCTGTGCAGCGATTAGTTGCCATTGTGTGCTATTCTAGACCTTTAAACTTGTTGAAATACATGCTTATTCATATCCTAATTCATGGCAGCCCCTTAAATATCATATAAACATGATTTTGAATCCACAAACAAGAGTTAAACACATGCATGTGAATAGTTGCGAAAATTGTGAATTGTGTGGCTTATTTTCATGTAATCATAAACAATTATGTAATATGGTGTGATGATGAGTAAAAGGAGAATATGGCGTGCCTTTGCGTTTTTAACGCACGATTTTACGTTGACAAATCGAAGAACGTCGGAGAGAAGACGATGGCTTGAAACCCTTTGCAACTTTTCAACTTTTCTTCAAATTATTTTGTGTGTGTGTATCGTGTACAAGGTGGGGTGGGGAGAGTTTGAGTTGATTAAAATTGTGTGGCCATGTGTAGTTGTGGAAATAATGGGGAGAAATTGCACTTTAAATAGCTAAATAAAACACTAACCAAGCTTAGGCCCATTAGGTAGTTAATTAGGCCCATTAGGAGGTTAATTAAAATATTAAAAATAGCTTTCTTAAAATAAGTTTGTAAATTAAATAGCCTGGTTGCCAAAAAGCTCGTATTTTAGTTGAAAAACCAACACCGATAAGATTTACACCTCGGCGTATAAAATCACCTAAAAACCCCATATTTTCAAAAATAATAAAAAGCATCTCCCAAATTTTAAATAATTAAAAACAACTATTTAATAAAAATCATTTTCTATTTTTCAGCCATCGGTCTCCGTTCCTCGATCGCAATTTGAATAACCTTTAAAAATATATTTTAATGCAATCATGTAGAAAAGTATATTTTAAACATGTAAATATGCACAACAAAATTAATCCATGCAATTAAAACCATTAATTGAAATGCACAAGGAATTTAATAATTTGCGCATGTGGTTTGCGTGGACCTTTAAATTTTCGTGGCGTTTTATCATTGACCAAGAAGAATGTTAAATTTGTGTCGAGCAAGGAGTGTCAGAAGAGTATCGATACTTTGAAGCAAGCTCTTATCTCAGCTCCAGTTTTGGCCATGCCGTCAGGGCCCGGAGATTTTGTTTTGTATACTGATGCTTCGAAGCTCGGTTTGGGCGCAGTATTGATGCAGCATGGGAAGGTGACAGCGTATGCTTCTCGTCAGCTGAAAATCAATGAGAAGAATTACCCTACCCATGATCTAGAGTTGGCCACCGTTGTATTTGCCTTGAAGATTTGGAGGCATTATTTGTATGGGGAGAAGTGCCAGATATTTACCGATCATAAAAGCCTCAAGTATTTCTTTACGCAGAAGGAGCTGAACATGCGTCAGAGGCGTTGGTTGGAGTTAGTGAAGGATTACGACTGTGACTTTAGCTACCACCCGGGCAAAGCTAATGTAGTTGCGGATGCATTGAGCAGGAAGGTCGCAGTGATGGCTCATTTGACGATTCAAAGACCTCTTCAGTCTGAAATGCAGAGGTTTGATCTAGAGACTTATCCTCGAGGTAGAGTTCCCCGTCTATCTACCTTGACTATTCAGTCCTCCCTTCTAGACTGTATTCGCAGTGGACAGTCAGCAGATGAGCAGTTGGCAAAGTGAAAGCAGAGAGATGAGGCCAAGGGCAGTGTCCTGTATACAGTCAGCGACGGTATTGTGAGATACCGAGACAGAATGTGGGTTCCTAGCAGTGGTTCCATTCGAGCAGATATTCTATCAGAGGCCCATATGTCGCCGTACTCTATTCATCCTGGGAGTACGAAGATGTACAAAGACCTGCAGTTATTGTATTGGTGGCCGGGGATGAAGAAAGACATCAGACGGTTTGTATCCAAGTGTCTGACATGTCAGCTTGTAAAAGCAGAGCATCAGAGACCAGCAGGTATGCTCAAGCCTCTTCCCATTCCCGAGTGGAAGTGGGAGAATGTCACCATGGACTTCGTGACCGGTTTGCCGAAGTCAGTCAGAGGATCAAATGCTATCTGGGTGATCGTTGATCGTCTTACCAAATCAGCGCACTTCTTGCCTATCAAGACGACTTTCACCATGATTCAATATGCAGAGTTGTATATCCGGGAGATAGTCCGACTTCATGGTATTCCATTTTTTATCGTATCTGACAGAGACCCCAGATTCACTTCCTCATTTTGGAATAGTTTGCATTCGACTATGGGTACGAAGTTGTTGTTTAGCACAGCTTTCTACCCTCAGACAGATGGGCAGTCAGAGCGAGTTATTCAGATTTTGGAGGATCTCCTCCGCGCTTGTGTTATGGATTTCTCTGGGAGTTGGGAGTCGAACTTGCCATTAGTGGAGTTCACCTATAACAACATTTTACAGTCGTCTATAGATATGGCTCCGTATGAAGCATTGTATGGACGTAAGTGTAGATCTCCTGTTCATTGGGATGAAATAGGGGAGAGATCAGAGTTGGGTCCGGAAATTATTCAGCAGACTGCCGAGGTAGTAGTCAAGATCCGTGATAAGATGAGGACTGCTCAGAGTAGACAGAAAAGCTATGCGGATCAGCGGAGGAGAGATCTAGAGTTCGCAGTCGGTGACCATGTTTTTGTGAAGGTAGCACCTATGAAAGGTGTCATGAGATTTTGGAAGAAAGGGAAGCTCAGTCCGAGATTCATTGGACCATTTGAGATCGTCGACAGAGTTGGGACGTTAGCTTATCGTGTTGCTCTTCCGCCGAATCTGGCCGGAGTGCATAATGTGTTCCACGTCTCTATGCTGAGGAAGTATATGGCAAATCCTACGCATGTCCTAAATTTCGAGCCGTTGCAGCTTACTCCGAACCTGTCTTATGAGGAGAGACCAATGCAGATCTTAGACAGACAGGAGAAGAAACTTCGGAACTAGCTGGTTAAGCGAGTGAAAGTCAAATGACTTAACCATTCAAAGGAGGAAGCTACGTGGGAGTCTGAGCCAGAGATGAGGAGTCGGTATCCCGAATTTTTTGGTGAGTTTTAATTTCGAGGACGAAATTTATTTAAGGGGGGATGGTTGTAGAACCCGTAAATCAGATTACGTATAAGTCATGCATAATTTCTAGCATTTAAATTAAAATGATTTTTATTGCATGAGTATTTAAATTCTTTTCTTTAAATTTAATTATTTTACGCAGTAGTTTAATTGTTACTTTTTTAGTTAAATAAGTGAGGCCGGACTGGAGTTGGAGTATTGAGATAAAATTTAATATTAAGAAAATATTCCTAGAATTTATTTAAGATAAATAATAAGTTAATTTAATGTAAAAGAATGTTTAAGTAATTATTTGAATAATTTGAGATAAGTAGTAAATAAAGTTCAATAATCAATTTCTTAATTTACTAAAATATTTAATGGGTAGATAAAACACTAGAGATTTAAAATTCAATAATTAAGAAATATTTTTCCCCACAATTTTTATAATTTTCGGCCATAGCACTTTAAAATATTTAAATATTGTCAACTCTCCATCATTAATTTATTTCCTTATCTTCTCTTGGGAGATAATTCCATCACATTTAATCCTCATTTAATTATTATTTAAGCAATATTTCTACCATATTTATCTAGCCATATTTCTCTCCTTTTTTAAATAAATAAAAGTGGCACTTCCCTTATTTTAAAAGATTTGAATTAAAATTTACCAACTCATTGATATATCTTCCTACTCCTTTTCTTGATAATTAATCCCCTCACTTTAAATCCTCATTTAATTAGTAATTAAGCAATTTCCCTACCCTACTTTAACCAAATAAAATCGGCCACCTCTTGATAGGATTTGATATTGATTTGTCAACTCATCATTTTATTTGTTTCCTTATCTCTTTTCTTGGTAAATAATCACTCACCATTTAATCTTCAACAATTAAATAATTAAGCATTATTTCCTCCCTTGCTCCTAGACACCATAATCGACCAAGTTCACCCCTTGATTAGCCTACAAATCTTTTGATATCATTCTTATTTCCTATCTAACCAATAAACTAGGATAGAAAGATTCATTTCCTTCCATTTATCTTGCAACCTCCCATCTATCTTCCTAGACTCCCTCCCCACCATTATCACCGAATTTTAGAACATTTGAGAGAGGAAAAAACGTGAGGTAGCAAGGAGAAAAATAAGAGAGAAAATCGAGAGAAACAAGAAAGTGAAGAGCACTCCGTCTCCTCCGTGCCGCATCGTTGTTTTTCTTTTGTTTTCTTCAAAACAAAATCCAGGCATGTTTATATTTTTATTTACTCTTCAATCAAGACATAGATATTTTTAAACATAGCATGTACATGAATTTATTGCAAGAAAACCGAAATACATGAGTGACATTTTCGAAAATGCATGTGCAAAATTTTTTGTTTTCTTTCGTGCTTCACGGGTTCCATGTTTGTGTTGTTTCAGATGGTTGGCTCATGTCCAGGCTCTCAAGGCTGCCCCTAGACATGTGCTAGGGTGTATTAGGATCATGTTGGTTCATTTGTTCCAGCCCTATGCATGCTGAAATTCAGAATTTATAGCAACTCATCCCTAGTGCCACTTTGTGTCCGATTTTTCTTGTTTGCTGTCAAAGGAGGATGTTTCTGATCTTGGCTGTCCTAGGGCCCTTAGCCATGGTCCAAGCCCACCCTTAGGATGTTGGAAAGAGGTTCTGGTCGGTGGTTCAAGCCCCAATGGCCATTAGCCTCGCAAAGAACGCAAGCGCCGCTGCTGTATTTTTTTGTGACATCAAGTTGTGCTTCGGTTCAGAGGTGTGTTCCGAGTTCTTGGTTGGCTTTTAGCCTATGGCCTTGGACTGGACAGTACCCCATTGAGTTAGGAAGGACATGTTTTTGGCCGTACGTGATTTGTTCAAGTTTAGAGGTCGTACGAGAATTTACGGTGCAATGTGCCAAAGTGACCCTCGAAAGAGCGTTTCAAGTTTTTGGCCTCCATTCACCAAATTTTGAAGTACTGAAATGTTTGGAGCATTATTTCATCATTTTAAGTGTATTTTAATCATGACTAAATGATGGTTCGGTGTTGGTTCGGGTTGGCACGGAGTCATGATTAAATACCAAGCCATTGGGCGTAATTGTCTCGTTTTTGGAGTCAATTACAAAGTTTGAGCAAGTAAATCATTTGCATATTTTTCATGTTAGATTTAAGTCGCAGCGAGCCTGGGAACGATCCAACCCATTAGGTAAAACTAATACAAGATATTTAATTATGTTATTTAATTATATTACGTGCAAAAATATAAAATATTAATTTTTTGAGATTTATGCGATATTGCTTGTGGCCACTTCATTATCATGGGATTATTACTTCACCCGAGGGTCACTTACCGGTTCAGTTCAGTTCATTTATTGGTACAGATATCCAGTCCAAGGGCTGTGATGATCTCTACCGCCCAGTATACTGTGGTTTAGTCTGATCAGGCGATCCAGTTCAGTTCAGGGGCCACTTGCGTAGAATATTATCTCAACAGAAAATTTATGACATGTTATTTTATTACCGGGCTCGATGGAGCAAACATTTTATTTACGACTTTCAGTTCAGTTATGCACGTATTATAATTACTCATGACATGATATTTTACGTTACGCCAGACTCATGATATTTTTACCATGCATGCAATTTTATTATTATTACTTGTTATTTATGATATATGCATGCTGAGTCTTTAGACTCGCTAGACTTGATTGTTGTAGGTACTGATGAGGTCGGGATCGAGGGCGGGGACCAGTGAGCCATCTTGGGTCGGCATTAGTGGAACCCGAGGACTTCATTTTCAGCATTTACCATTTTTATGCCCAAACATTTTATCTTTGTTGGATTATTTTAAATTGTTATTTTGCAAACAATAATTACTTCCGCTGTGCTATTTTTATACATTAAACTCTATTTACCAGTTTATTTTACGAATGAGGCAAATTACTTATTTTAAAAGAAAATTTCAATTTTTTCCGCAAATTTTCAAGTACGAATTTCGGGCCTCTACAAAGTCCATCATATATGACATGAAAGCATTAGTCGTGTGTCGGTTCTCTGCCAGCTCTTGGCGTTGAGAGTGCAAATCTTGTTCTATTCGGAACACTCTATCTCGTAGACTTTCTCTATGGATTGGTTGTAATGCCTGATATTTAATTACTGTAATCAGACGTTGATTAATTGATAGAATTGAAGTTGTAGGAGCTCGAGTGGAGAACCGGGCGTCAGCACAATGCAAGATCAATATTTTGTACAGAATTGTTGGCACCCGAGCGGTAGAAAAGGACCGCCCGAGCGCCAATGCACCACAAGAGCATGTTTTGGGCAGAAATTGTGGCGCCCGAGCGGTAGTTAATGACCGCCAGAGCGCCAGTGTTCAGCAAGAATATTTTGTGGACAGAACGTCTGGCGCCCGAGTGGTAATTTTTGACCGCCCGAGCGCCAGTGCATCACAAGCCGAGTAACCTAACAGAGTGTTCGGCGCCCGAGCGGTAATTATTAACCGCCCGAGCGCCGCCAGAAATGCTTGAAGAGTAAGCCACGTATCATGGACATGCAATAGATATATATAAATAGATATATATATATATATATGTTTCCTTCTTTCAGAATCATAAGAAACGAAGAAAAGAAAGGAAACGAGAAAGCTACGGAAAATCCTTACGCATTTATATTTCGATCCGTCCGTTAGATTTTCAATCCGACTTCAGTACTGAGTTTCAATCGACGAGAGCTTTAACTGGACGTAAGTTTTATTATATTTTGTGATGATTTGAAATTATGATACTGCCAGAATCAGATATGATCCATATATGTTGTTTTTGCGATATCAGACATTGTATAATTGAAGTCAGATCGAAGAACAGACTGTTTATGCAATTGTTATGATTTTCAGAACTGATATGATCGAGATTGTACATATTTGAGATTATGATCTGTTATTGTTGAGATTATGAGTTATACTGATATTGATTATGAGTCGTGTTATTATATCTGTGATGTTGACATGGACGGGGTTATTGAGATTGTATTGTTATGCCGTCGAAACATCAGCAAATTGATTTTGATCAGATTCTGCATTGATTGAGATTGTATTATGATATCGTTGATATGGATCAGATTATGTTTGATTTGATTATTGATCAGAACAGGTCTTGAATTAAGTTATACATTGATACAGTGTATTCGATATTGTTATTGCCAGATTGATTTGACAGGCAGTGAGTTCGAGACTTCGACAGAGTCAGATCGACCGAACGAAATGAAAGGTATAAATTGATGTTGATGCAGGATTGTACAACTCGAGTTTGATTTGACTTGAGTTTCCCAAAATCACATACTTTACCTTATTGCATTGATATTTGCAATTGAATGAGATTGATATTTTTGATCTATTGATTTATGTATTGAGTCATAGGCGGATACGCCTAGTCGTAGACGATTGATCTCGTGACAAGGGTGCCTGATAGTGATGGAATCGTCACTGGGCCCATTGCACATTGTCACAGAGGTTTGGCAGGATATGCCAAGGCTGATATGCCTAGTTAGTGGCTGATTGGCCACGACGCCGGACGTTTGGTTATATCGAAGTGGATAGAATTGGAGTTTCTTCTATTACTGATGTTCGATATGGAAAGAGCCAATGTCCGCGAATAAGAACGTACCACCACCCCGATCGGGAGTGTAGGTGGGTGTATGTTCTTATTCAGATCGGGATCCCTAGATTAGGATGAGTCGAGTCAGAGTCTAAGAATCACGGAATGTGATTCAAAGTTTGTATTGATTCATGTTTCTGATTTTGATACATGTTATGAATATTTGTTTCATGCTGTTATATTTGTTTATATGAAATGCATGTATACATGATTTATACTGGGAATGTAATTCTCACCGGAGTTATCCAGCTGTTGTCTTGTTTGTATGTGTGCATGACAGCAGGTGGGACAGGATCAGGATCAGGAAGAGGATGAGAGATTATAGTTAGCGTGGAGATCCGGGCCCAGAAGCAGAATAGGATTCATCACTGGAAGTATAGTCGTTGAACCTAGTTGAGAGAGAGATATGTAGTACATGACTTGTACTTTGATATTGATATGTATATCAAATAGATTACTATTATGTTTCCGCATTTATATTTTAAAAAGAAAAAAAAAAATTTAGTCTCACTTTTCTTAATTGTTATATTTGACATTAATAATGATTAAGACATGAATTAGCGTCCGGATCCCCACAGCAGGTGGTATCAGAGCAATAGGTCTAGAACTGTAGGTTCTTGAGACTGAGATAGAAGCTAGTGAGCGGGGTAGAATGAGTTTCTTTCCTTGCATGTGATTGTTAGCATGTGATTTATTATAATGTTGAATTACATTGTATATGCTAATATTACAATATGTGTTTACTGTTTTTGAAGATACATGTTACCTGAATATCTGAGTTGATTTGGTAATGTGTATTATTTGAGAATGAATCAGAACCGATTCTTGATCAGAGGTAAGCTGATCAGAAAAGGGCTGAGACGGATTTGTCTCATGTGATTGCTAACTCTTGTGATCATCAGATATACCTCCTCGAAGTATCCCAGAACAGGGATAGTATCTTGATTGATCAGATGGATGTGTCAGAAACTCCGATGGAAATACATTTGAAGAGGTTTCAGTCATTGACACCGCCGATCCTGAAGGGTACTGAGACGACTGTTGATTGTGAGAACTGGATAGATGATATAGAGATACTGTTTGATTCACTTGAGTACCCAGATGAACGTAGAGTTAAACTGATTGGACATCAGTTACAAGAGGTCGCAAAGAGCTGGTGGATTGCAACCAAAGAAGCCTTAGAACAGCGTGGTACAATGATTACGTGGGAAATCTTCAAAGTGGAATTTTATCGAAGGTTTTTCCCAGGTTCATACCGAGAAGATAAGAGGACAGAGTTTGAAAATTTGAAATAGGGTCAGCTAAACATTGAAGAATATGTTGCTCAATTTTCTACCTTGCTACGTTTTGCTCCTCACATGGCTGAGAATGATGAAGCTGTGACTGATCATTTTGTTAAGGGATTGAATCCTGAGATATTGACATTGGTAAACACAGGTCGACCCTATAATTTTGCTGATGCTCTGAGTAGAGTCAAGAGAGCCGAAGCCAGTCTGATGAGACAGAAAGGAGCTTCATTTGTGCATCCAACATCGAGACTACAGCAACCACCTCTCGCACCTGAGACCGGTCGTAGCAATGGTGGAAAGAAAGATTATTTGAAAACTCGAAAGAAACAGTTCAAGAAGTTAGGAAGCGGTTCGTCTAGTTCCAGTGGTTCTAGTCAGAGTAACACCGGGGTCTATTGTAGCAATTGCGGAGGGAGACATCCCCCTGAGCAATGCCAAGGAGTAATTAGTAGTTGTCGTATCTGCAAACGATCAGGACATTTTGCGAGAGTATGTCCACAGAGAGGTTCCCGAAGATTCCAGGGAGCAGAATAATCGGGATCAGTGACTCAGACTGATAGACCATCATCTGTTGTTCGCTCTTTCCAACCACCCCCTACTCAGTCACAACCAGAGCCAGAAGCAAGGCAAAGTGGTGACAGTAACAGAGGAACAGACCAAGGATGCACTTGATGATATAGTGTCAGGTAACTGTTCTTTCATGATTATTCCGTGTATGTATTGAGAGATTCTCATACAGCCTATGTATGATTTCTGAATGAACTGCATTGATGTATGCTTTATCTGCTGAGTAAGTGTCTACTGTAGTATTTTATCTCTTTACCGTTTGGGGAGAGTTTTGATATCAATGAATTTGATGAAACATCGTATACTACAGTGAGATGAGAATGAGACTGAGTTAGCTTGTATTGTAGTTGTATTGTCTGAGTATGATTGCATTACTGATATTGATATGCTGACCAAGTACAGAGCTACCGTAGATTATTTCCAGAAGATGGTAAGATTCGGACCTGAAATGGCCGAAGAATGAACATTGTACGGTAAGGATTCTAGATTGATAATTCCTTGATATTCGTATTATCTATGACTCGATTATTACAGAAAGGAGCAGAGGGACTCCTTATGTATTCAGTGACTTACTGAAGTTGAGCCCATCATTGGCTGATTTTCTAGTGACATGAGAGTTACTGATGTTTTCCCCAGATGAGATTCCGGTTTTGATTCCAGCCAGGGAGATTGATTTCCGCCTTGACTTGATACCAGGTGCTATTTTATTTTAAAACACGTACCGAATGATATCGATTGAATTGAAGGATTTGAAAAATCAGGTAGAAGATTTACTAGCCGAGAGTTACATATGATTGAGTGTTTCTCTTTGGGATGTATCAGCTATGATTGTGAGTTGATAAACTCTGTGTTCAGAATATTTTGATGATTCTCTGAGTAGTTGATCTATGATATTCTGGTATATTCGAAGAATGTGACTGATTTCGTTAAATATCTGAGTATTGTATTGAATATTTGAGAACCGGAAAATTTTATACAGAAAATGTTGAAATGTGCATCTTGACTGAGACAAATAGTATTCAGGGCTTGTTATATCTGAAAATGATATATCTGTTGATCCTAGCACAGTGAAGCCATGATTAGTTGGCTGAGATTGATATTAGTGTCAGAAATTTATAGATTCATGAGTTTAGCAGGCTATTATATCTGACTGTTGTTTTCAATCTGATTGAGAATTATTATTTTCTGGAGCAGTAATTGATAAAGATTGTATACAGTTGAGATTCGATACCGTTCAAGCCCAACCAGAGCTGATTTTGAGGGTTAAAACAGTTCAGAAAGTTGATCAGAATGGGCAGAACTTGATTATCGATAGATAGAACAAGGTACCGATCAGAATATCAGGTATGTGATATTGCATTGTATATGAATAACCGATGGGTTATGCCAGATATTTCGGATTTGACATGATAAGATATTGTTAGAAGTGCACAATAATTGATTCAACATTCCTACTAATGACTGAATGATATATGATAATTTGAAAAGACAGTTTTGATAGAAACAGATGAGATCAGATGTGGCAGAGTTTGTACTAAAATGTCTGAATTTCCGACAGATAAAGACAGAAAGAAAGAACCAGGAGATTCGTTAAATAGCTTATCGATTCCAGAATGGAAATGAGATAACATTTCCAGGGATATCGTGATGAAGCTATCGCAATACTCCCGAGATTGAGTATCGATTTGAGTTAAGAATGATAGACTGATCAAGTCTGCAAGTTTTATTTCGTACATGCAGACGTACCGATTGATAAGTGCAATTTATTGTACTTTTATTACTTGTTTTTAACTTAGAATTTTGTGATTCTTGAGCAGGTTTTATGTGATTTGTTTTTGTTTTGTTGTTTTAGTTTGGAAGCTTAGAATGAGAGTTTGGAGTAATAAAGTGTTGAATTGGAAAGTGCAAAAGATAAAAATTGCCGAAGCTCCAGCGCACCCGCGCTAACAAAGAGAGCGCACCCGCAGTCAATGAAAATCGAATTTAAGAAAATCTGCCGAAGCTGTAGCGCACCCGCGGTCCTTGTTCTACCGCACCCGCGGTTACTGATGTTCGAAAATGAAGTTTTTCCCCGAAAGAGCAGCGCACTCGCGGTCTATATAGCAGCGCACCCGCGGTCTTCGAAAAACAGAGTCCGAAAAATCTGTAACTTTGTGGGCTGCGCATGAAAGTCTATGAAAATGGTGTGCTACGATTTGAGACTTGTCTGGACTATAAAAAGGCATCATTTACACCATCTAGGGTATTGGGGATCAAAATAAGGAGTGGAGGCTGCTGGAAATTATTGAAGACTCAAGTTCTTCTAGTTCTTGAGAAATCTTTTGCACAAATCCAGGGACGGAAACAGCACTTCAAAATCTTGTTCTAAGATCTTCTTTCTTTTATTTTTCATTTGATATGTCTTGTTTTAGAACTATGTTTTATTGTTTTGCTTGTGTTATTATGAACTAATTTTTATTTCTAGAGGAATGATGGAACAAAACTAGAAACCATGTGTTGGAACCTATGAACTAAGTTATTTAAGTTCTTCTTCTTGTTCATTTGTATTGTTCTAATCTTAATGCTTTCAATTTATTGGACATGAGTTGAATGATTTATATGTTTACAATTTATCACTTGGAAAAGGAAATTATAAACAAGAAAAGAGAAAAATACATCAATGGTATTTATAGAGTTTGGGAGAGCCTATATTGCTATTGAAGCCTATAGAGAATCTAGTGCTTGATGTGTTATTTATTTGTAGATTGTTGATGGGAACATTGCAATCAAATTTTAGATAACCAATATCTATTTAAAACTCGGGAGAGGGAGTAGATAACTATAGGATTCTTGGCTAATGAATAAGAAGGATTTTTATAACATAGCTACAAGAAATTACACATGGTGGATAGTTAAGTGAAATCGGACCTCTAGATCTTTTATTCCATTGTTATTTGCTAAATTTTGGTGTTATATTTTATTTAAAAATCCATTTTCAATTTAGTTATTCTTGCAAACAAATCTTTTAATCGATTTTTCTAAATAAAATCGAGACTATTTTAATTACAAGCATTAATATACATTTATATACATACTCCTCGTGGGATCGACATTTGTACTCGAAAATACATTTTATTACAACTCGACGTTGTGCACTTGCAAGCAATTGAGAAAACACGCAACAAGTTTTTGGCGCCGTTTCCGGGGAGTGTTTATTATAAATTTATATTAGTATTGTTACCAATTAGTCTTGATTTTAATTTAGAGCTGTTTCTATTGGATTACATTAAACATTGATTTGTTTCTTGTCTTTGTTTCACAGTGCATGCGAAGATCGCAAAATCTTGACTTGCTTATCTTTGATCCTGAGATCGAAAAAACCGCAAGAAGATTAAGAAAGGCAAGAAGAGAAGAAATTCAAGCAATGGCTGACAACAGGGATAATGAAAATCCACCCCCTGCAATACCTATCAGAGATCATTTTAGGCCGGTACTAAATGCTCATTACTCGGGCATAGCATGAGGGACTATTAATGCAAACAACTTTGAGCTCAAACCCGCATTGATAAACATGGTTCAACAGAATCAGTTTGGGGGAGCCTCTACAGCAGATCCTCATCTACATCTCAGAACATTCCTTGAAATCACTGACACAGTAAAGATAAATGGTGTTTCTGATGATATAATTCGATTGCGCTTGTTTCCTTTTTTCTCTTAGGGACCAAGCAAGAGGATGGCTCCAATCGCTTCCTTTGGGGAGTATCACTACACGGCAGGAATTAGCAACCAAGTTTCTTGCTAAATATTTTCCACCTGCGAAGTCTGCACAGTTGAAAATTGAGATAAGTACTTTTAGGCAGACTGACTTTGAGCAATTATATGAGGCATGTGAACGGTATAAGGAGTTGTTGAGGAGGTGTCCAAACCATGGTTTTGAAGATTGGGTACAGATTGAATTGTTTTACAATGGTTTGAATGGACAAACAAGAGGCACTGTGGATGCAGCAGCTGGTGGCACGATATTTGCAAAATCACCTGATCAAGCATTTGATTTGCTTGAACAGATCACCATTAACAGTTATCAGTGGCCGTCTCAGAGGTCAGGAGTAAAGAAGCCAGCTGGGATGTATGCCATAGATCCTATTACATCACTCACCGCACAAGTTTCAGCTTTAACAACTCAAATTGCAGCTATGAATAAAGCTAGTACAACAGAGGTTGAAAATGCATCGGTTGTTACTGAAGAACCACACATTCCTGATGAGGCTCATTATATCAACAATAGGAATTTTGGTGGCTACGGAAGATATAGAGGTAACCCTCCCCCTAACACTTATCATCCTGGTTTGAGAAATCATGAGAATTTTTCATATGCTAATAATAAGAATGTGTTGAATCCTCCACCGGGGTTCAATACATCAAAGGGGGAAGAAAAACCTTCACTTGAGGATCTAGTTGGGACATTTGTTGCTGAATCTAGTAAAAGGATGGCTAGGACTGAATCTCGTCTTGATGGCATGGAAACTCACATGGGAAATATGGGTGCCACAATGAAATCATTGGATACACAGATTGGACAATTGGCTAATGCATTGAGAGATCAAAATAGTGGTCAATTTCCAAGCAATACTGAAGTGAATCCAAAGGAGCAATGCAAAGCTGTAACTTTGAGAAGTGAAAGAGAACTAGAGGTGCAAAGTTCCAAGGAGAGAATGGACAAGGAGAAGACAGTTGAAAAAGAGGAAACTGAGGGATCCAAAGCTGAAGTTGAAGTTGAACAACCTCCGGTATTTAAGCCAACTCTTCCATATCCGCAGAGGTTCAAAAAGAAGAAATTGGATGATTAATTTGAAATTGTTTTGGAGATTTTCAAGAAGATTCACATCAACATTCCATTTGCTGATGCTTTAGAGCAAATGCCAAACTATGCAAAGTTCATCAAAGACTTGATGTCAAAGAAGAGGAATTTGCAAGATTTCGAGACAGTGAAGTTGACTGAAGAGTGCAGCGCCATTCTCCAAAAGAAGCTACCACAAAAACTAAAAGATCCAGGGAGTTTTACTATACCTTGCATTATTGGTGGTACTCAAGTTAATAAAGCTTTATGTGATCTTGGAGCAAGTATTAATCTTATGCCACTTTCTACTTATAGGGACTTGAAGCTAGAGGAGGTAAAACCAACCACTATAACTTTGCAACTTGCAGATAGGTCACTCACCTATCCTCGTGGAATTGTTGAAGATGTTTTGGTAAAAGTTGACAAGTTTATCTTCCCTGCTGATTTTGTAATACTTGATATGGAAGAAGATCAAGATGCTCCATTGATTTTTGGGCGACCCTTCTTAGCCACTGGAAAAACATTAATAGATGTACACAAAGGAGAACTCACCTTGAGAGTTGGTGGAGAAGCTGTCATTTTTAATATATATCACGCCATTAAGGAGTCAGATGAGGTAAGCACTTGTAAAAGCATTGATGTTTTAGACTCATGTATGTCCTTTGATTGTGCAGGAACTAGGGATCCCTTGGAGAGCTGTTTGATAGGTGCTGCTGGAACTGTTGATGAAGAAAATTGGGAAGTGAAAGAGCAACGGGTGGCTCTTGAAGCACTGCAGAAAGAAAGGAGAAAAGATGCACCGCCTGTAGAGTTTAATGTAAATAAGAAAATTGAGGTAAAAGCACCTTCTCCTGAATTAAAGGAACTGTCAAGCCACCTTTGTTATGCATTTTTAGGTGAAAATTCGATATATTCGGTAATCATCTCTTCCTTTCTTACTTGTACTGAAAAAGAGAAATTGTTGAGAGTGTTGAGGAAATTTAAAACTGCATTTGGTTGGTCTATTTCTGATATCAAGGGGATTAGTCCCACTATATGCATGCATAAAATTTTGATGGAGGAGTCGTATACTCCTTATGTGGATCACCAGAGGAGGCTAAATCCAGCCATGAAAGAGGTAGTGAAAAATGAAGTGTTGAAATTGTTAAATGTTGGAGTTATATATGCTATTTCTGACAGCAGTTGGGTATCTCCTGTGCAAGTAGTCCCTAAAAAGGGTGGAATGACTGTGGTAAAGAATGAAAATGATGAACTAATATCTACTCGTACTGTGACTGGATGGCGAGTATGTATTGATTATAGGAAGTTGAACAATGCCACATGTAAAGATCATTTTCCATTACCTTTTATTGATCAAATGTTTGAAAGACTTGCTAGTTATTGTCACTACTGTTTTTTAGATAGTTATTCAGGTTATAACCAGATTGTTATAGCACCGGAGGATCAAGAGAAGAAAACTTTCACGTGTCCCTATGGCACGTTTGCTTTTAGGAGAATGCCGTTTGGGTTATGCAATGCACCTGCCACTTTCCAGAGGTGCATGATGGCCATTTTTGCAGATATGGTGGAGGAAATAATGGAAGTCTTCATGGACGACTTTTTTCGGTATTTGGTTCGTCGTTTGATCACTGTTTACATAACATTTCCCTTGTTTTGCAGAGATGTCAAGAAAAGAACTTAGTTCTTAATTGGGAAAAGTGTCATTTTATGGTCCAAGAGGGAATTGTTCTTGGACATAAAGTGTCTTCAAAGGGATTAGAGGGTAGACAGAGCCAAAATGGTTGCAATTGAAAAGCTTCCACCACCGAAGAACATCAAAGGGATAAGGAGTTTCTTAGGACACGCCGGGTTTTATCGTAGATTTATCAAAGATTTTTCTAAGATTTCTAAACCTCTGTGTAACTTGCTTGAAAAAGAGTCGACTTTTATATTTGATGATGATTGTTTGCAGGCATTCGAGAAGATCAAAATGGCATTGATAACTGCACCGATTATGATAGTGCCGGACTGGAAGGAACCCTTGGAGCTAATGTGTGATGCAAGTGATTATGCAGTGGGTGTTGTATTAGGCCAAAGAAGGGAGAAGATGTTTAGGGCGATTTACTACGCAAGCCGCACGATGGATGCTGCACAGCAAAATTACACTACAACCGAGAAGGAGATGCTTGCATTAGTATTTGCTTTCGAAAAATTCAGACGTTATTTGATTGGCACAAAGGTAATCGTTTTCACTGACCATGCAGCTATTCGCTACCTATTCGCCAAGAAGGATGCAAAACCACGCTTGATAAGGTGGATTTTGCTATTACAAGAATTTGACTTTGAGGTCAAGGATAAAAAAGGTAGTGAAAATCAGGTAGCTGATCATTTGTCAAGGCTTGAGCTGGAGGAGAAGAAAGAAGAGGGAGCTATACAAGAAACATTCCCTGATGAGCAACTCTTCAAGGTAAATTCTATACTTCCTTGGTTTGCTGATATTGCTAATTTTTTGTCTTGTGGCGCCCTTCCTCCAGATTTGAGCTATCATCAGAAGAAGAAGTTCGTCCATGACATCAAGTTCTATTATTGGGATGATCCATTTGTATATAAGAGTTGTGCTGACCAAGTGATTAGGAGTGCGTGGAGGGTATCGAAGCTCAACAAATTTTGGAGAAGTGTCATTCTTCACCATATGGTGGACATTTTGGAGCATCACGAACAGCAGCTAAGGTATTGCAATCTGGTTTTTATTGGCCTAGTTTGTTTAAAGATAGTTATACCTTAGTAAAGTCATGTGATAGATGCCAGAGGTTAGGAAACATATCTAGGCGTCATGAATTACCACTGACAAATGTTTTGGAAGTGGAACTTTTTGATGTTTGGGGCATAGATTTCATGGGACCCTTTTCCCATTCTTTTGGTAATTCTTATATTTTATTAGCTGTTGATTATGTGTCGAAATGGGTGGAATCAATCGCCAGCAATACTAATGACTCTTATGTTGTAGCGAAATTTGTGCATAAGAATATCTTCACTAGGTTTGGAACACTGAGAGCCATCATAAGTGACGAAGGTAAGCATTTTTGCAATAGAATTTTCAACTCACTTTTGGCTAAATACAATGTGAAGCACAAAATGGCACTAGCATATCATCCTCAGTCGAATGGACAAGCTGAAGTATCCAATCGGGAAATTAAGCAAATACTGGAAAAGACTGTCAAAACCAACCGGAGAGATTGGGCTATGAAGTTGGATGATGCGTTATGGGCTTATCGGACTGCATTCAAGACGCCTATTGGGATGTCTCCCTATAGGCTAGTGTTTGGGAAAGCATGTCATCTGCCGTTGGAGTTGGAGCATAGAGCATTTTGGGCTGTGAAGAAATTAAATTTTGATTTGAAAGCTTCTGGCGACGTTAGAAAACTACAGTTGAGCGAGATGGATGAATTCCGAAACGACGCATATGAGAATGCCAAGATCTACAAAGAGCAAACTAAGAAGTGGCATGACAAAATCATTGTCCGAAGGGAGCTCAAACCAGGACAACAAGTACTACTGTTCAACTCTCGTCTGAAGTTGTTCCCTGGTAAGCTAAAGTCGCGTTGGTCAGGGCCGTTTGTTGTGGAAATGGTGTCTCCTTATGGGGCTATCGAGTTAAAGTGCAGTGATGGAGAACCTTCAAGGTCAATGGACAGCGGGTTAAGCCGTACTATGGGACTGAAGTAAGGAATATCGACAGTGTCAAGCTGAGCGAACCAAACTGATCAGACTAGTGACAGTCGGGCTGAAGACGTTAAACCAAGCGCTTATTGGGAGGCAACCCAAATTTTTGTTTCTCTTTTGCATTTTGTTTTCGGTTTTGCTTTTATTTTTTTATTATGATTATTTTTGGTTGTGTACTTTTAGTATAGTGTGTGTTTGTATCTTCCCAAATCTAATGAATCTCAATTGTTTTCTTTTCAGGAATAAAAATTGGAGAAGAAAAATTTTCAAGAAATTCCCGAAACCACACCGCACCCGCGGTATATATTGGATCGCACCCGCGGTGTCTGAGAAATCAAATATTGAAAATTTCCCGAGAGCTAAGCGCACCCGCGCTAACAATGAGACTGCACCCGCGGTCAATGAAGAAAAATTTTCAAGAAATTCCCGAAAGCATACCGCACCCGCGGTGGTTGATTTTAAAATCAGAATGGGGGCAACATTTACGCATAAACGAAGAACACTTCTTCAAAAATTTCTCCTCCACTTCGAAATTCCTCCACTGAAAACACACTCAACACTCAAAATTTGTTCTTTCAAGCATAAATTTACCACTCCACACCTACATAACTTCAATTATTCCATCCAATACCCATCTTATTCCACAAATTCAACACAAAACCTAGGGTGTGAAAAGGGGGCTCGAAAATTTTCAACCAAGGATTGAATGGAGCTTTGATTTTTTTTTCTTCAAGAAACATTTCTACTCTCAAGGTGAGCAAATCCATAGTACATTTGTTGAATTCGAAATTAGTGGTGTTATTGGCTATGGAGAAAAAAATTGAATTTTAGTGGAATACATTATTGTTGATTGTATTGGTGTGTATATTGTTGAGGTGTTGTTATTGTGGTTAACAAGTTTGGGGGTGTGAAGAATCATCTAGTTTTGTGAATTGAATTAAAGGGGAAGTTAGTGATTTGAAGGTGTTTGATAAAATGCCTCCAAGAAAGAAACAATCCAAGGGTGCATCATCATCTGCAAATTATGATGCAAACAGGTTTTGGGACGAGAAAGTGGAGGAAAACTATGGAAAAATTTTGAACAAAAGCTTATAAAAGAAAGGGGATTTGATCTGAGTTTCCCCCGAACTGAAATTGGATTAATGCTTACTGCTCTGCATTGGGAAGAGTTTGGCAAGCAGCCACAAGATGCTGTCATTTCGTTGGTAAGAGAATTTTATGCTAACCTTAAGGTTAAGCATGAACAATTGAAGGTTTTGGTGCGAGGTAAAATGGTCGCTTTTGATGCACATACTATCAATACGCTGTATGGTATACCTCTATGTATGCATGATGAATATGAAGAATACCGGACTGAGCAAGTTGATTATAATAATATTCTTCAAACAATATACATAGAGGGAGCGGAGTGGAGAATGAGAGAAGATGTGCATGTCAGCCTAGCCAAATCTGATCTGAAAAGAGTTGCCAAAGATTGATATTCCTTTATTTCTGCTAGGATTAAGCCTACCGAGCATACCACCACCGTCATCAAGGAGAGGGCAATCCTGACTTTTTGCATCATGATGGGGAAGACAATTTATTTAGGTCAATTGCTTCAGAGTTCGATACTTGATTATGCAAAAGGTAACTCTCCTAGTGGACTCCTCCACCCTTCTCTTATCACTGCATTATGTCAGAATGCGGGAGTGACTTGGGCAGTGAATGAAGAATTGTTAAAGCCAAAAAATGTCATTGTGGTAGTTCAACCACATAGGGCAGTGAGAGGTGAACAAGCTGCGGCACGTCGAGCTGAAAGGGAATTCAACAGAAGAGCTGCAGAAAGACGTGCCCAGGCTCAAGCTCAGAACCACAAACACAACCGCAACAAGGAAATATGAGAGCTAGGTTGACCCATTTGGAAGAAGAAATGCGAAATCAACGCCAAGACATGGATGAGTTTCGGTTTAGGACCGATACAGTTATGGGATATATGATGGATTTTACGTCTGTCTTGGCTCAGCAATTTCCATCAGCTTCAACCTCTGGTAATCCATTTCCATCTCCTCCACAGTGGCCACCCATATACCACCCGTCGGAGTTCCAACCACCACAAGATGACGCAGATGATGAGGATGGCGATGAGCACTGACGGTCGTTGCCCGAGGTATGTGTATTCGTCTAACTTTCATGATCATTTATATCGAGGATGATGCACATATTTAAGTTTGGGGGAGAGATATTATTTTATTTTGTGTGTTTTATTTTGTATGTTGTTCATTTTATTTAGTTTTATTTGAGTGTTTTATTTTTTGTTTTTTTCTTGTGAGTTTGTTGCTTGTGTGTTTGTAGTGTCATAGTCATGAAATTTTTTATTTGAAATGGCCAATTATGAAAAAAAATTTTGTATTGAGAAGAAAGGTCATGCATTGCATTAATGTTCATCAATCAATTTGAAAAATTTAGAGAACAATCATGAGATTTGGTAAATTTGAGACTTATAAATTCTAAACAACTCTGCGATATTCATTTGATATTGAAATATATTTTTTCAAACACATATAAGATTGAGGCAATCTTTGATTTATTTGGGCCTATTTATATTGTTCATAAATATTCATTTGAAGCCCTCTTGAGCCTATATGAGAAAAGAATTATGTTCTTGAAATTTCTTGGAAGCCAAGAACTTTTCTTGTGAATATATATGTATTTGGTTGATGCATTGAGACATCACTTTTCACGATGATTAGATTCTACTTTGTGTTAGTGAATTGAGATTTTGTCTAGAACTCGAGGCGAAATACGGACAAACTATGATTTAGGAATGATTTAGGTGATTTTTTTGGATCGATTGAGCCTTTCAAGCTACCAAATAAAAATAATTTATCATTTTTCACCTCTTTGAGCTTATATGAATTCGAATGGCACACGTTAATATGTGTAAAAAACCCCCATTCGATATCCTTTCAAACATCCCACATTTACTACCCCGTTGAATATCTTAAACATTAATTTCCTACCTTCTCAAGGGAGTAAGAATTCAAAGGATCAAATAAATGAAAATTCTCCTACAAAAGAAAAGAAAAATGAATGATGTTACATTGAAGAAGTTGGAGAAATATGGGAGAAAAAAAAGATGAAATGAATAAAAAAAAATGGAGATGAAAGAAAGAAATGGAGTTTGCAAAAGAGATAAAATTCAACTTACTCCCTTATTTGAATTCCTAAACTTCATTTGTAGCCATGAGCCAAGGCATAACATTACAAGCATTGCAAATCCTATTGACCAAGTCATAGTTGTCCAATATACTAGTAGAGAGTGTTTGGGAGGATTTAGCCTATGGACAATCGATAAACACTTCCATTGAGTATGAGTTTGAACAATTTTACAGACACCTCATTGCATCAAATATTTATTGGGTATTCCTTTCTTGAATGAATATGGCTTTAAACCCAATCTTTACCATAAAGGACCTCTTGATTTGTGTTTGTAAAAATTGAAATCAATTGAGAATGTTTTGAAACATGAGTTGAAGAAATTAGAAGTTAAGAAAATTAACTGATTGCATTATTTTATCCGGATGAAAAAATGGTTGGATTGATTTGACTTGTGAATGCATGAAGAGTTGTTAATTTATCTTAGGCCAAGTTCTTTAAAATATTTCATGACTTGTTTGTTTGTGTTGTTTTGTTTTGCTCGGGACTAGCAAAATATTAAGTTTGGGGGAGTTTGATAAGTGCAATTTATTGTACTTTTATTACTTGTTTTTAACTTAGAATTTTGTGATTCTTGAGCAGGTTTTATGTGATTTGTTGTTGTTTTTGTTGTTTTAGTTTGGAAGCTTAGAATGAGAGTTCGGAGTAGTAAAGTGTTGAATTGGAAAGTGCAAAAGATAAAAATTGCCGAAGCTCCAGCGCACCCGCGCTAACAAAGAGAGCGCACCCGCGGTCAATGAAAATCGAATTTCAGAAAATCTGCCGAAGTTGTAGCGCACCCGCGGTCCTTGTTCTACCGCACCCGCGGTCACTGAAGTTAGAAAATGAAAGTTTTCCCCGAAAGAGCAGCGCACCCGCGGTCTATATAGCAGCGCACCCGCGGTCTTCGAAAAACAGAGTCCGAAAAATCTGTAACTTTGTGGGCTGCGCATGTAAGTCTATGAAAATGGTGTGCTACGATTTGAGACTTGTCTGGACTATAAAAAGGCATCATTTACACCATCTAAGGTATTGGGGATCAAAATAAGGAGTGGAGGCTGCTGGAAATTATTGAAGACTCAAGTTCTTCTAGTTCTTGAGAAATCTTTTGCACAAATCCGGGGACGGAAACAGCACTTCAAAATCTTGTTCTAAGATCTTCTTTCTTTTATTTTTCATTTGATATGTCTTGTTTTAGAACTATGTTTTATTTTTTTTCTTGTGTTATTATGAACTAATTTTTATTTCTAGAGAAATGATGGAACAAAACTAGAAACCATGTGTTGGAACCTATGAACTAAGTTATTTAAGCTCTTCTTCTTGTTCATTTGTATTGTTTTAATCTTAATGCTTTCAATTTATTGGCCATGAGTTGAATGATTTATATGTTTACAATTTATCACTTGGAAAAGGAAATTATAAACAAGAAAAGAGAAAAATACATCAATGGTATTTATAGAGTTTGGGATAGCCTATATTGCTATTGAAGCCTATAGAGAATCTAGTGCTTGATGTGTTATTTATTTGTAGAATGTTGATGGGAACATTGCAATCAAATTTTAGATAACCAATATCTATTTAACACTCGGGAGAGGGAGTAGATAACTATAGGATTATTGGCTAATGAATAAGAAGGATTTTTATAACATAGCTACAAGAAATTACACATGGTGGATAGTTAAGTGAAATCGGACCTCTAGATCTTTTATTCCATTGTTATTTGCTAAAGTTTGGTGTTATATTTTATTTAAAAATCCATTTTCAATTTAGTTATTCTTGCAAACAAATCTTTTAATCGATTTTTCTAAATAAAATCGAGACTATTTTAATTACAAGCATTAATATACATTTATATACATACTACTCGTGGGATCGACACTTGTACTCGAAAATACATTTATTACAACTTGACGTTGTGCACTTGCAAGCAATTGAGAAAATACGCAACACCGATACGACTAGATTATTGAGATATCTGTCAGAAAAGTGATCAGATTACACAGAGTGCCGATAGTTGATTATATCAGACCGTGATTTTCGGTTGATTTTGTACTTTTGGCAAAGTATACAACAAACTCTTTAACTTATCACCCACAGATCAAAGGATAGTCAGAGTGGACTATCTAGACATTGGAGGATATCCGTGGAGTTATAGTGCTTGATTTAGCACTAGTGGGCAAGAATTTTTGCCACTTTGAGAGTTTCGTACTACAACAGCTATCAGATGAGTATTAAGATAACTCCATTCGAGGTATTGTACGATGAGAAGGGCAGATTCTTTTTTTTATTTGAGATAATATCTCTAAGGTTCCTGAGATTGGACCTGATATGATCAAAGATATGACTGAAGAAATGAAGCTGATTCAGAAAAGAATGACGACAGCTCTAAATAGACAGACTGAATATGCCAACGTCAGACAACGACCGATGGTATTTGATATAGGAGATTGAATATTGAATTGATTTAGCCTAAACAGAATTGATGGCAGATGACGATGTTGATTTGTTATGAGATGTTGATTGGTATATACGGATATTGTATAGCCAATATTCTGAGATTGATTCTATTAAAGTTACTTCGAGTTGTATTATGACATTATACTTCTTGAATTATTATTCCAGATGAGAATCAGAATCAATAGAAGAAAGATACTTCCGAATAAAGACTATTCCGTTGTTGAAAATTCAAGGGAATGGTTAGGGCATCAAGGAAGCTATTTTGAAGACAGAATCTGAGATGAGATAAAGATTCCAGAATTGTTTTATTGAGATGAGTTTTATGTTGGCTTCTGTATATACCTCCTTTGATATCTGATTTGATATCTAACTTGATTGCCTGTGATTTCGGAGCTGATTGCCTGTGATTTCGAGGACAAAATCGGATCTTAGGGGGGAGAAATGTAATGCCCGAGATTTAATTACTGTAATCAGACGTTGATTAATTGATAGAATTGAAGTTGTAGGAGCTCGAGTGGAGAATCGGGCGTCAGCACAATGCAAGATCAATATTTTGTACAGAATTGTTGGCGTCCGAGCGGTAGAAAAGGACCGCTCGAGCGCCAATGCACCACAAGAGCATGTTTTGGGCAAAAATTGTGGCGCCCGAGCGGTAGTTAATGACCGCCCGAGAGCCAGTGTTCAGCAAGAATATTTTGTGGACAGAACGTCTGGCGCCCGAGCGGTAGTTTTTGACCGCTCGAGCGCCAGTGTATCACAAGCCGAGTAACCGAACAGAGTGTTCGGCGCCCGAGCGGTAATTATTAACCGCCCGAGCGCCGCCGGAATCATAAGAAACGAAGAAAAGAAAGGAAACGAGAAAGCTACGGATAATCCTTACGCCTTTATATTTCGATCCGTCCGTTAGATTTTCAATCCGACTTCAGTACTAAGTTTCAATCGACAAGAGCTTTAACTAGACGTAAGTTTTATTACATTTTGTGATGATTTGAAATTAAGATACTGCCAGAATCAGATATGATCCATATATGTTGTTTTTGCGATATCAGACATTGTATAATTGAAGTCAGATCGAAAAACAGACTGTTTATGCAATTGTTATGATTTTCAGAACTGATATGATCGAGATTGTACAGATTTGAGATTATGATCTGTTATTGTTGAGATTATGAGTTATACTGATATCGATTATGAGTCGTGTTATTATATCTGTGATATTGAGATTGACGGGGTTATTGAGATTGTATTGTTATGCCGTCGAAACATCAGTAGATTGATTTTGATCAGATTCTGTATTTATTGAGATTGTATCATGATATCGTTGATATGGTTGATATCGTTCATATGGATCAGATTATGTTTGATTTGAGTATTGATCAGAACAGGTCTTTAATTAAGTTATACATTGATACAGTGTATTCGATATTGTTATTGCCAGATTAATTTGACAGGCAGTGAGTTCGAGACATCGACAGAGTCAGATCGACACAACGAAACGAAAGGTATAAATTGATGTTGATGCGGGATTGTACAACTCGAGTTTGATTTGACTTGAGTTTCCCAAAATCACATACTTTACATTATTGCATTGATATTTGCAATTGAATGAGATTGATATTTTTGATCTATTGATTTATGTATTGAGTCATAGGCGGATACGCCTAGTCGTAGACGATTGATCTCGTGACAAGGGTGCCTTATAGTGATGGAATCGTCACTGGGCCCATTGCACATTGTCACAGAGGTTTGGCAGGATATGCCAAGGCTGATATGCCTAGTTAGTGGCTGATTCGCCAAGACGCCAGACGTTTGGTTATATCGAAGTGGATAGAATTGGAATTCTTTCTATTACTGATGTTCGATATGGAAAGAGCCAAAGTCCGCGAATAAGAACGTATCACCACCCCGATCGGGAGTGTAGGTGGGTGTATGTTCTTATTCAGATCGGGATCCCTAGATTAGGATGAGTCGAGTCAAAGTCTAAGAATCACGGAATGTGATTCAAAGTTTGTATTGATTCATGTTTCTGATTTTGATACATGTTATGAATATTTGTTTCATGCTGTTATATTTGTTTATATGAAATGCATGTATACATGATTTATACTGGGAATGTAATTCTCACCGGATTTATCCGGCTGTTGTCTTGTTTGTATGTGTGCATGACAACAGGTGGGACAAGATCAGGATCAGGAAGATGATGAGAGGTTTTAGTTAGCGTGGAGATCCGGGCCCAAAAGCAGAATAGGATTCAGCACTGGATGTATAGTCGTTGAACCTAGTTGAGAGAGAGACATGTAGTACATGACTTGTACTTTGATATTGATATGTATATCAAATAGATTACTATTACGTTTCCGCATTTATATTTTAAAAAGAAAAAAAAATTAGTCCCACTTTTTTTAATTGTTATATTTGACATTAATAATGATTAAGACATGAATTAGCGTCCGGGTCCCCACATTGGTTGTGGTGGTGGTTCTTGGCTGTCTTTGGCTCGTTGGTTGTAGCCGCCTTGGCAGCCTGTCTTTCGATCTCTCTTACTCCGCGTCCGGGGTTTCCAGCAGAAACTGTAATCGGTCCCTTGGCTTAAAGAATATGTTCATCCCGCTCCCCATGTCACACCAGCTCGATGACATAACTCGGTAATAATATGTGGACAAGGGAGGCTGACGGTCATAAGTCCCGCACCAGCACATATGATGGACCCATGAATTATCTTTCCTGGATCCACTATCTTTCCCGTTATGATGGCATAAACCATTGCCATCTTATCTTTTGTGATTTAGTTTGATGGGACAATGGCATGATTCTTGCCAGGATGAACGAGGCCCAACTTCTTGGGTCACGGAGCAGTTCAGATTTATTCAAAGTAACCGGAGAGCCTTGACTCAATCTCCACTCCGCACCAGTAATGCACAATTCTCGGATTATGACACCATAATCTACCGTGCCAGCCATGTATTCTGTGTACTCGTCGTGATCGAAGCTCGGTAGATTATAGATTTAATTTATGGTTTCTGAATAAAAAGATACCAATTTCCCTCGCACCAATAGCTAATAGTGCTCGTGTCTGACGTGCAAGTTGGAGTAAAATTATCGGACTATAGAGATGACCGTGTCTGGCAGTGATTGGGCGATCTCCAACCACCCCCATTGCTCAATTTCTTCTACTATCTCACAGTCAGGGGTGGTTAAGTATAGCTCTCTTTATCTTATAATTGATCTAGGCAAAGTACTTTCGTAAATTCGAAGAGCTTCCTCATTCCAAAATTTGTTATGATCATAGGGACAAGAAGAGGAACCTACGTCTTTTGATCTTTTACTTGGTGGCATGATGTTCAATAGTATTTCACCACACTTTAAAATGTAAGAATTTATAACCTTGAAGTAGTAAATTGATCGGAGAGGGCGCACGTGGCGGTGGAGGCGACGGAGCTTGATAGAGGTGGTGGCGGTGTTTTTTTGAGGTGGCAGTTGCGGGTCTGCACGGTGGTGGCAGTGAGTTGAGCTTTTTAGGGTTGGAGGTTGATGAGAGTTTTTTTGGAAGGGGAGAAGAGTGTTTGTGGAGGACATGAATGTTTGTCCAGTAGGGAATGGCTAAAGAGACGTGCAGATGTTGATTAAAAGAGAGGCTGGTGCGCTACGCGTTCGGGTGATCTCTCGCGGTGGCACGCGCGTCGCTGGCTTGCATCAATAATTGAGTGCATGCGGTTGCACTTGATCTAGCGCAGCCGCGTGCGCCCTTCTAGCCTGCATTGATGATGGGATGCGCGCTAGTGCGCGTGATCTGGTGCGATGGTACGTACCATTCTGGAGTTATTCGCTAATCATGTGTGCGCCGCTGCATGTGTAATGGCGCTAGTGTGCGCAAGCTTATGCATTTTTTAAAAAAAAAACCAAAATCAAGAAAGATGGGTTGCCTCCCATTTAGTGCTTAATTTATAGTCGTCAGCCTAACTGTCACTCCTATTGAAGGTGGGCCATGTGATCTCTTTGATGCCTTAATCTCCACCCTCTGACCTTCGACCTTCATGGTTAACTTTCCTCGTTTCACGTCAATGTCGGCTCCAGCCGTGGCCAAGAATGGTCGTCCTAGAATGACATGAACATTCTGACTGTTCTCCATGTCGAGAACAACGAAATCTACCGGAAGCCTCAATTTATCGATATGCACTTCAACATCTTCCACAAAACCAACGGTACCTTGACCGATTTATCTGCCAGCTGCAAGATTAGTTTTGTGGGCTTCATCATGCTCACTCCAAGTTTCTCGTAAAGAGAACTTGACATTATATTTACGCTCGCTCCTAAATCACAAATAGCTTTTCCCACTATTTGGCCCCCTATTGCACATGGCACAAAAAATTCCTCGGGGTCTTGCAGCTTCTGTGGAAGATTTCTTTGTATCCCCTTATCGACTCCTTATGGAAGTGCCTCGTCCTCAAGATCTGCAGACTAAATGTTAGTGTGTAGGTTCTTCAGATCTTCAAGATCTTTTCTCTTCTGAACCTCAGCATTCAATTGTATAAATCTCTGGGGGTAGGGAAGTAAAGAAATATCAATGCATTGATCTAAATCGTAACTCTTACCTTTCTTACCTCGGATTCCTTTGCTTGATGTTGGCTTATCTTCCCGGCTGGGTGTGAGATCAACTTTTTCCTCTTCTCCTTCTATCATTCCAGTCTCCTCATGATGTATCAAAATAGACTTCTTTCAGATTTGGTTCTGCAGTCTTTGGTACTGTGCCTGACGGTTGAGACGTGAGTTGCCTCGTTATCTGCCCAACTTACGACTCAAGGATTTTCAAAAAAGCACAAATATTCTCCATGTGGGTCTCTATGTTGTCAATCCTATTCTCTGTCCTAGCCATCCTCTTACCAGATTCAGCAACAAACGTCCCAACTAAATTCTCAAATGATGGCTTTCCTTCCCCATTTGATGTATTGAACACCGGTGGAGAAATCAACACATTCTTATTATTTGCATAAGAAAAATTATCGGGATTTCTTAAACCAGGATGATAAGTATTAGGGGGAGTATTACCTCAATATACTCCATATCCACCAAAATTCTTGTAATTGATGTATTGAACTTCTTCAAGAAAATATGGTTCTTCAACAACAACCTGTACACCTTCACACTCTATATAGTCAGTGCAGATACTTGCGCAGTCAATGATATAATGGGATACATATCATAAACTTCAGCTGTCCTCTTTACTCATGACCTCTCAGACATTCACTGGTAGCTATTTATAATCATCTGTTCAAGCAGTTCATAAGCTTGATCAGGCGATTTGGCAAAGATCGTGCCACCAGCCGCTAAATCCACACTTCCCCGTGTTTTTCCATTCAGAAAGTTGTAGAATAATTCAATTAGTACCCAGTCTTAAAAACCATGATTCGGGCACCTCCTCAACAACTCCTTATACCTTTCCCACGCCTCATACAACTGCTCAAAATCAATCTGCCTAAAAGTGCTGATCTAGATCTTCAACTGTGCAGATTTCGCAGGGAGAAATACTTAACAAGAAACTTCGTTGCTAACTCCTGCTATGTTGTGATGCTCCCTAGCGGCAATGACTGGAGCCATCCTCTTGCTTGGTCCATGAGAGAAAACGAAAACAAACACAGTCTAATATCATCGGGGTGCCAAAAACTTGTTGCATATTTTTCGCTTGCAAGAGAACGTAAATTATCATTCTCACAAGAAGTGTGTATGTAAAAGTATATCAGTGCTTGTAATTAAAATAGTCACGACTTTATTTATAAGAATCAATAAAAAGTTTGGTCTATTTAACACGAATTAATTGCAAACAAATAGTAATCGAATCATCGAATTGAGAAATATCAATGAGAGAAAATATATAGATGAGTGATTTCACTAAGTTTTCACGATAATTATTCTTGGTTGCATTTATATTCATGAATTTCAAGCATTTAATGGCCAAGAACACTTAATTATTTTATTCTCACTTTCCCAAGTGACGAATAAATTGTATCATTCAAACTTCGAATCAAACATTCCTAATAAAAATCTAAGTTTCAATGATATATTCAAACAATGATCTTACATATGCCTCGCTAAAGTTATAGTCCTTCCGAACGATATAAACATTCAACGATGTGTCTCTAATGATCTATAATCCTAGTTCCTTCTGGCCGCACGCACTTCTGGCCTTCTTTGCTGCAATGTTGCACACACGGCTGCGCGTGTTATGGCGTGGCTACATGTGCCCTTCTAGCCACATAGTGCTCTTCTATGCGCGCGGATGCACGTGATCTTCTGTTTGTCCTTGCATCATTGCGGCTTCCTTCATGTACATCTTTTTCTCGAGTCCTTTATTGACATTAAAAAAAAACCAAAAACACATAATTCTGTTCGAAACTAACATAATTCAAAATGGTTTCTTGTATAAATTATGTGCAAATCTTGCACTTATCAAACCCCCCCAAACTTGAACTTTTTTTTAGTCCCGAGCAAAATAAAAATAAAAATAAACATTTAATAAAAAGTTAAAGCTAACAATTATAAGTGATGAAAATGCAGACATTGACCTTGGCCTCCGACTTATCCATTTTCATGTAATTCACAATCCCTCAAGAGTCACGTGCATGTTTGATATGTCACTGGTCATTTACCCAATCGAATGCTCAACTAGATTCATAACACCCACTAACCTTATAAACTCAAGAAATATTCAGCTCAGTTCAACCCACACTTCATTAAAATACAAATTCACTTACACAGATCACAAAGGACTATAATGATGATTATTTGGCCCATAAGATATTCAACACAAGTATACCAAAAATGATGTCACACAATGATATGTTTACATGCAAATGATTAAAGTCCATATTTGCTAACCATGGTTCTCACGTATCCATAAGCTTGACTTGAACAACTTTTCTCCACTAGTATATTGGATAACTATAACAAGGTTAATAGATCTTGAAGGCTTATAATGTTAGGCTACGACTCATGGCTATAATAAAATGTATGGAAATCAAAATTTGAGAGAAATATTTGAATTCATTGATAAAAGCAAGGAAAATAAAATTTCATTGATAAAAGTCCGAAGGCAGGGAATACATAAAAAACGAACCGAAAAGGGAAAACTACAATCCTATTCTAAATCCATTTCACTCGGGCCTGGCTGTTCCTTAGTCCCCTTGTCCACGTTCTGCTTAGCTTCCTTAGGAAGTGACTATAGCTCGATCAAAGTTGGGAAAACCTTTCGTATCTTTCGGAAGAAGCCCGACCTCTTCAAATTGCTCTTGGCATTTATCGAAACCAGTTCGAAAGAAAGAGTAAGCTCGATCCTCGATCGCCACCCTAAACTCGGAGGATTGAAATAGGTCTGCCATTCCTCCTCAGATTGATGCTGGTCAAGCAGGGCCGCTTCCGACTCCTTAGCCCTAGTTTTGTAGCTTTCCTACTCGGTAGTTAAAGTTTGGACCCAAGTCTCTGAGGTTAAGGGCTGAATCTGAAGAGTATCAGCTCGCTTCAAATTCAGCTCGAGACTTGGCAGCCTCAGCCTAGCCTCTACCCGAGCCTACTGGAGATCTGTTTGGGCCACCACCAACTGCTGGTAGCCCACTTATAAGTTAGTCCTAAGGCCAGCGACTACCTCTTCGTGTAAAAATCGAGCACTTTACAGTTCACCCTGGACCTTCTGGTAAAGTTTGTGGGCTATCTGGGCCCGGTTGGCCTCCTTCTTTGCCACCGTAGCAACCTCTTCAAAGGCTGATACCAACATTTAAAGGCCCTGCATCGTTTGATGAGTTAGAAGATTTAATAAAAAAAAAGAGGGGAGATCAAAGGAAAGAACTTACTGAAAGATATCGAGAGGTGCCCTCGAACAGTTTTCGGCTATGGGGCAGGCCCCAAAGATGAGCCTCTTCAGCCGGAGAAAGCAAGCACTTCACCAGCCATACCTCAGCTAAAGAAACACCATCCAGGAAAAGGTTTCCCAGAGTTGCTAGAGGGCTGGGTTGGGAAGATTCGGCCAGAAGTTGAGCCGATATAGAAGGAATATTGTGGGCCGCATGGGAAGGGCTTTGATCCCTCTCCTCTGCATCACTAAGCCAGACCAACTCGGGAGAAGATGTAGCCTTTTGTTTCCTTCGGATGAGAGGAATTTGATATGTGGAATCCCCGGGAGAGTCAAGGCTTTCATTTTCTGCCACTTCAACCACCTTTACCCCGGCATCAACAGTCTTTTGGCCATCGGAGGAATTGGATTCAGTAGCAGCCCGATCTTCCAGGATCGGTTCCCGGGCAGTTTTACTTTTCCCAGCAGCTGCCTTACGGATAACCTTCTTATTTTCCTCAGCTACTTTCTCAGCTTCCCGTCTTCTTGCAAAGGCTTCCTGCATTTCCGAATTACCTACACAAAAGGAAAGATGGGTAAAAAAATGAATGATAATGTGGAGAAAGTTACCAGGTTAAGCACCCGAGCCAGCCACTTCGTCAATCACCCTATCCATAGGGTCCTCGGCCCAGGTACTCAACCAGTAAGCCACCAATTTTTCCTCAGTAAGCAGAAAAGAAGAAGAAAACTTTTGCCCCTCCACCAGTTCCTGGCTTCTAGTGTAAGGCTCTTCAAATTTGTAGCCACGAGGAAGATCGGGATGGATAGGAAGGATGGGTAGGAAGCCGGTCAGGCATTTGGGTTTGAAGGAAGGGTGATAGAAAAAAACTTACCTTTCCACCCCTTCAAAGAGGAATGGATGTCATGAAGGAACCGACTCTTTAGCCAAGCATACAGGGAGAAGGCATTATCACCAAAGCGGCAGGGGAAGAAGTAATATATAAGAAGGGGGTTAATGAGAAGATTTTGAATTTTAAAGAGGATATAACCCGAGGCCATGATTCGAAAGGAATTCGGGTGAAATTGGTTTATGGGAATCCCGAGAAAATGACCCACGTCAACATAAAAAGAGGGAATGGGAAATCTAAGGCCACTACGCACCTGGTCTTTGAAGAAAGTAAAGAAGCCCTCTGGGGGCTGATCAACCCGATCAGAGAGACCGGGGAGTCGGATTTGGAAGGAGGAAGGAATACATCCTAAGGCTCTAAGATCTTCCTCGGCCTCGGGGCGAAGAGTGCTTCCCATAGTGGAAAAATAGGGAGCACTCGAGACATCAGAGTGGGGTGAGTTAGAAGCTTGGGATTTGCCTTTCTCCTTCTTGGAAGCCCAGGAAGGGCTAGAAGGGGAAGTTTGGTTTTTTCGCTTTTTCAATTTTTTAGAAAGGCGGGGAAGAGTATGTTTTTCGACAGAAGAAGAATGTGAATCGGAGCATGCCGATGCAGACTCATACCCAGGTGAGACGGGCGCATTCGTTCAAGAAGTAGATGAGGTGAAGTTAACATTTTTTTTAAAATAATAATAAGGGCAAAACGAACTTACAGGTTATGGGAACTAGCCCTAAGAGATAGCGATCACCGGAGGGGAATCACATCATGTCGGAAACACGAGAAAAAAAGGTAGAAAATGTGTGGGAGTGTAAAGCGGAAAAAGAGGAGAGTCTGATGTTTTATATAGGGGGATGAAGTTTGATCTAAATCGTTGATCTAGAGACAAAGGGACGGCCAGGATACTCCTTGGAAATTGTGCGTGGAATACAGACAAGCATGAGCAAAATCCGAAGCGACATCCGACTTTTCAACTACTTGAACTTACCTCACACTCACGTCAGCCTTAAGTCCCATAATTTTCCAGCCCATACGCACTTCTTACCAATCGAGACAGTGAGAAGGACTCTAGCCTGACTATTTGAGGGAGGGTGCGATGATACCCCGAGAAATATCTCATATTCTCTCTGGTCATCACCGGTTTGGAGCTCAGGAAAACGAGAGTCCAAGAGGCTTGCTGTGTGTCAATCAGAGCCCGAGTTTATTTAAGACCCTAGGAGATTGGAGCCTGGGCGGCTAGAAGACTGGAGTAGCGAGGGCAAAGACCATCTGTGAGCCCGGGAGGGTAGAGCCCAGGCATTCCGATACAAGTGTCATGTCTTAGATTGTAGGTATGGGACACAATGGCTTGGTCATCATTAGGAGATCTTTTAGCATGTGAAAGAGTGATGTGACTCAATTGGACTAGGCATGGGTTGTCAGATTCAACATTACCGGTAAGCAGGGTATGGGCAATTTTCCATCATGAGTAGTAGATGGGCACTGAAAACCAAGTCATCCCTGATTTCCTCCTACAAATATCAGGTCTGCTTAGCATTTAAGGATTTATTCACTTACATATTGTTTATGTTGGAAACTAAATTTTGGATGTTTGACAAACTGAATGCTTAAACGATTGAACTAACTGATCTAAATTATGCAAACTGACAGTCGCCTATAACTGAAGATTATCGAAGGCAACTGAACTAACTAAACAGAACTTAGGCAGACAACCAACTGATCAGTTGCTATAATCAGTTGTGAGCTTATTAGCTGAAAAGGACGTTCAACCGACAACAGTACAAAGCAAACTGCAACTAACAGCAGGAACGCTGCATTTCAAAAATGATACAGTGTACGACTGTCAGAAGAATGTTGACGTGGCAAACAATGGATAGAAAGATTCAAATCACGTTAAATGTTACCGTTGGAAGCGAAGCCTATAAGAAGCGAAGAAGAACATCTGAGAACTAAAAAAGAGAGAACACTTTTCTATTAACCAAGTTGTTACTCTGCTGAGATCTTCACAAAGCTTTCTACTCTTTTCCAAGCTCACGTGTATTATATTCACTTATAGCATTCAAGGCTATATCTCGAGCTTATAAGCACAGACTATTATTATTGTCAGTTGTGCTGAGTGATTTCAGTTCAGATTGAACACTGTAAATCGTGTTGTAAATAAGAGTTTCAGTTTGGCATTATTAAGTTCAATACGAAAGTGGGTCTGTACAACTGTTTGTATTGATCAAAGTCTTTTAGTGAAAATCTTATCTTTGAGATAGAAAGGGTGACGTAGGAGTATTTGAAATCTTAGAACATTCGTAAAATCCTGTGTGTCTTTATTTTAGTTATTATTCTGTCTACCAGTTTGTTTGTTTCCGCACTATTATTGTTAACTAATTGTTATCGACTGATAAAATTTTCCGAGTTTCAGTTTATCACCAAACTGACTCAATATTCGAAAAGGTTGTGAAAATTGTGAGTGTTTATTCAATCCCCCCTTCTAAACACTCTTTCACCTACTTAACCGATCCTATCAAGTAGGGATGGCAACATTCCCCACGGGTTTGGATCCCCGCGGGGAAAACCCGAAACGGGGATGGGGATCCCCGATTTTTTCGGGGTTGGGTTCGGGTTCGGGGATTTTTTAAAATTCCCGATATAGTTCGAGGCGGTTATGGGATCATTATCCCCATCCCCGAACCCGCCCCGAAAATAATATCAATAATAAAATAATATTTTTATTAGTATTAAGAATATAATAATATTATTATTTTTTAAAATAACAATAATAATATTATTATTAATATCGATATTAATATTATCACTAATAATAATAGATAATAATAAGTTTTGGTTGGAGAAAATTTTCGAATCCGACATCGTCTTGTCATATTAATATTTTTGAAACGGAGATGGGGACGGGGATGGGAAATTGATCCCCGAAATTTTGGGTTTGGGGAATTCCCGATCCCGAAAAAGCGGGGATCGGGGCGGGTATGAGGGTGGGGATGGAATTCGAGGACAGGGATGGGGATGGCAAACCCACCCCCGCCCTGTACCATTGACATCCCTACTATCAAGTGGTATCATAGCAGTTGAATCTTATCTCTGAATATCTCTATACACACTGATTATCATGTCTTCATTCAACAAAATTCCTATGTTCTCCAAAGAGGATTTCGATGATTGGAAAATAAGAATGCAAGTTCATTTAGCTGCACAAGATTACGACATGTGGTATGTTATTACAAAAGGACCCATGAGAATATTGAAGGCTAACACTGCTGTTGCCATAATAGATGGGGCACCAAATCGCATTGAAAAACCCCGAGATGAATGGACTACTGAAGACAAGAGAAAAGCCAACTTGGACAACATAGCAAAAGACATTTTGTATAAAACGCTGGATAAAGTCACTTTCAGGAAGATAAAAATGTGCAAAACTGCTAAGGAAATTCGGAAGAAACTGATCCAGCTCTGCGAAGGAAATGAGTTGACCAAGGAGAATAATCTATGAGTTTCGATCCAGAGATTCGATGATATTAAAATGAAAGGTGGAGAATAAATGCATGATTATGATGAAAGAATCAGCAGCATAGTAAATGTACTGAATGCACTCGAAAAGGTGTATTCAAACAAAGAAATAGTATTGAAAGTAATCAGAAGTCTTCCCAAAGAATGGGATGTCAAGACCATGGCAATGCGAGAATCAAAGGACCTAAACAAGGTCGAACTTCATGACTTATTTTCATATTTAAAAGCATATGAGTTTGAGCTGCAAACAAGAGAAGGGGAACCTTCTACACCAGCTCCAACAACTGCTCTAAATACTGTCAAGCTGGAACCAACTGGTTTAGTGGAAATATCTGTTGATCAATTAAGCAATGACGCAATGTCATTTTTTGTCAAAACGTTTGGAAGATTTATGAGAAGGATTCAAGGAAACTTCCAAAAACAATATCAGAAAAATCACTCCAAAGAGGAACCTTATGCTTGCTACAACTGTGGCAAAGCTGGTCATTTCATTGCTGATTGTCCCAAGCCAAAAAAGGATAGTCGAGGCTCAACTGAAAACGGAAAGAAATCTTATGAGTATAAGAAAAGATCCAAGGATGACAAGAAATACAGAAAGAAGTATGAGGTGCTTCTAGCTGAGGAAAGCAAGTCAAAATGGGCAGAATCTGATAATGATTCAGAACCTGAGAGCTTGAGCTGCTCTAGTGATGATGATGAAGAGGTCAAATGCCTGATGGCGGATGACACAGAACTGGAGTCAACAAGCCTACAGGTATTCGACTTTAACTCAACTGATTTCAAACGAGATGAACTCATCTCTACACTTCATGACATGGTTAATGAGTATCACGAGCTTGCCTTATCTTTTAAAAAAGGCAGAGCAAAGCAAACTGATCCCAAAGACGTTAAAATTGAAACTTATAAATCAATTGATTTGTTGAGTCTTAAACAGGAAATTGTTGAGCTCAATGATTAAACTGGTTTAGGGTTCAGCAATCAAGATGAAACTTCCACTAGTGATACTCAGCTGAAACTGAACATGAGCCAAGGAAAATATATTCACTTTGTAAAATCTGTAGCAGTACAAGAACATCCTAAGCCAAGTAAACAAGTTGAACATCCTATTGAAAATAAGGACAAGGCTAGAAGTAGAAGGTATGGTATTGGTTATAGCCAAAAAATTTCAACTGATTCAAAAAATCAGTCATTAAAAAGGTTCAGAAAGAACTATTCAAATGACTACTCCAATTACTATAATGACTAGCCAGTTCAAAAAAGATATCGGCTGAACAACCAGTTGAAAAAGGTTAAAAAAAAAACATATTATTGCATCTGCACACTACACACTTAATACCCAAAAGTCGAGAAAAACTATTTGGAACATAGCAACTGGAAAATCAGTTAGACTGGTCCAGGTCTAGGTTCCTAAAGGGCTAATCAGTTTAGGACCCAAATGAATATGGGTACCAAGATTATATATTGTGTGTGATTGCAGGTGATAGGTACAAACAAAGAATCAATCTGGTATCTGGACAGTAGATGCTCGCGACACATGACAGGGGATGCAAATTTGTTATCCCAACTGATCAAATACGATGGTCCACACATCAATTTTGGAGACAACTCTAAAGGTAAAACTGTGAGTAAGGATAAGCATATCCACGGTAACTTTACAATCAATGATGTGTTACTAGTTGAAAATTTGAAGTATAACTTGATAAGCATCAGTCAGTTATGCGACAATAAATTCTCAGTACAGTTCGACAGACACAATTTTTCAGTTAGAGACTCAACTGATGAAATCATCTGTGGGGACCCGGACGCTAATTCACGTCTTAATCATTATTAATGTCAAATATAACAATTAAGAAAAGTGGGACTAAATTTTTTTCTTTTTAATTTACAAATATAAATGCGAAAACGTAATAATAATCTATCTGATATACATGTCAATATCAAAGTACACGTCCTGTACTACATGTCTCCATCTCAACTAGGTTCAACGACTATACATTCAGTGCTGAATCCTATTCTGCTTCTGGGCCCGGATCTCCACGCTAACTATAATCTCTCATCCTCTTCCTGATCCTGATCATGTCCCACCTGTTGTCATGCACACATACAAACAAGACAACAGCCGGATAACTCCGATAAGAATTACATTCCCAGTATAAATCATGTATACATGCATTTCATATAAACAGATATAAAAGTATGAAGCAGATATCTATAACATGTATCACAGTCAGAAACATGAATCAATATCAAACTGTAAATCACACTCTGAACATGTATCAAAATCAAAAAACATGAATCCATATCAAGCGGTAAATCACGCTCTGTAACACTGAGACTCTGACTCGACTCATTCCTTATCTAGGGATCCCGGTTCCTTGATATTGGTACGATATACCGAATTTCAGCAATAGGAATGAATCAACTCCTAAGCGACATCGATATAAACCAAACATCCAGTGTCTTGGCGAATCAGCCGAAGACTTGGCACATCAGCCAATGACTTGGCACATCAGCCCTTGACTCGACACATGCTCTGCTATGAATCAATAGACTAAGCATATCAATCTCAAGAATTGTCAATATCAATGCAATAACAATTCAGTATGTGATTTTGGGAAACTCAAGTTGAATCAAATTCGAGTTGTGCAATCCCGAATCAACATTGATTTATACCTTTCTCTTCTCGGTCTGACGAAGTCGAAGTCTCGAATTCAACTCTGTCCATATTCAATCTGGTAATAACAATATCGAATATACTGTATCAATGTATAATTTAATTCAAGACCTGTTTTGATCAATACTCAAATCTTGACATAATCTGATCAATGTCAACTATACAACGATGCAATCTCAACCAATAGTAAATCTGATTACTATCAATCTATTGATGTTTTAATTGCATAACAATACAATCTCAATAACCCCGTCAATCTCAACATCACAGATATAATAACACAACTCATGATCAATATCAGCACAACCCATAATCTCATCAATAACAGATAATAATCTCAAATCTGTACAATCTCGCAATACCGGCAATGCAATATCAGTATCTACAATTCAATAACTCATCTGATCAAAATCTGAATAATATCAAGGTACCCAGCAATACAGTATCAATCAAGTATCAATCCCAACATCTCCTAACCAATAACAACACAATTCTGATATCAAATCTGTCTAATCAGAATCAAATCAACTCTGAAAATCATAACAATTACATAAACAGTATGTTCTTCGATCCGGTTTCGATTATACAATGTCTGATATCGCAAGAACAACATATATGGATCATATCTGATTCTGGCAGTATCATAATTTCAAATCATCACAAAACATAAGAAAACTTACGCCTAGTTGAAGCTCTCGTCGATAGAAACTCAGTACTGAAGTCAGATTAAAAATCAGACGGGCGGATCTTTCATAAATCACAAATCTACAAAATGAAAAGTCGTAAGGATTTTCGACCGATCTTCCGTGTTTTTTTTTCATAATTTCTGAAGGATTTACATATATATATTTCAACTTGCATGAATAAGATACGTGGCTGCTTTTCATCCATTTCAAGCGGCGCTCAGGCGGTTAAAATTTACCGCTCGGGCGGCGAACATTCTGTCTGGATGCTCGACTTGTTATACACTGGCTCTCGGGTGGTCAAAAACTACTGCCCGGGCGCCGAACCTTCTGTCCAAATTGTAAACTTGTGGTGCATTGGCGCTCGGGCGGATTTTTGCTACCGCTCGGGCGCCACTAGTTCTGTCCACTTCTTGGCTTGTTATGCACCAACGCCCGGCTTCTCCTTTCACGTCTTACTTTAGCCCTTGTAATCTCAATTCTATCAATTAATCAACGTCTGATTACAGTAATTAAATCTCTGGCATTACATTTCTCCCCCCCAAGATCTGATTTCGTCCTCGAAATCACCGGCAATCAAATCATATCAGAAAAAAATGTATCACAAAAGCTAATCAGAAAACTCACATCAGTAAAGTAACTCTGGGAATCTCTGCTTCATATCAGACTCAGTTTCCCACGTAGCTTCTTCGATGTCATGATGACTCCACTGAACTTTCACAAGCGGAATAGTCTTCGTTCTGAGTTGCTTTCTTCTATTGATTCTGATTCCTATCTGAAATAATAACTCAAGAAGTATAATGTCATAATACAACTCGAAGTAACTTTAATAGAATCAATCTCATAATATTGGCTATACAATATCCGTATATACCAATCCAGAGCTCATAGCAAGTCAATACCATTACCGGCTACCAAATCGGTTTACTCTAAATCAGTTCAATATTCAAATTCTTGTTACACCTATCAACAGTCGTCGTTTGACGTTGGCATATTTGGTTTATCTATCTTGTGCTGCTTTCATTTTCTTTTGAATCAGCGGCACTTTCTTTGTCATATCTCTGATAATATCAGGTTCAATCTCAGGAACCTAAGAGATATCGTCCCAAATCAAGAGGGGATCCATACTTCTTACCGTATAACGTCTCAAACGGTGTCATCTCTATACTCGTCTGATAGCTGTGGTTGTACGAAAACTCATCACATGGAATTGAATCCTGCCAATTAGTGCTAAAATCAAGCATTACAGCTCTAAGCATATCTTCCAAGATCTGGATAATCCACTCTGACTGTCCGTCAGTCGGTGAATAATATGCAGTACTCAGATATCCTTCGTACTAGTGCTTGCTGTAACTCCATCCAAAGTGTGAAGTAAACCAAAAATCACGATCTAAAACCATCGACTTCGGCACTTTGTAAAATCTGACCACCTCTGTAACATAGATTTCTGCCATCAGATCATATCTGTACTTCATCTTGTACGAGATAAAACATATGGATTCGGTCAATCTATCAATCACGACCCAAATCGCATCACCACCTCTGGAGGATCTCGGTAACTTTATCACAAAATCCATGGAAATGTGATCCCATTTCCATTCAGGAATAGGCAAATTATGTAATAATCCTCCTAGTTTCTATCTTTCTGTATTTACCTGCTGGCAATTCAGACATTTCAACACAACTCTGTAATATCTGATTTCATCTGTTTTTCTCAAAATTGTCTTTTCAGATCACTGTACATTTTCTGCCATCAGAACAAATACTGCATCGGCTGTTATGCACTTCTGACAATATCTGTCATCTAAAATCTGAAATATTCGGCACAATAGTACGGTTATTCTTATATGGTACACTGTCACATACCTGATACTCTGATCGATGCCCTGCTCTGATCCTCGAAACCGAGTTCTGTACATTCTGATCAAATTTCTGAACTGCTTTAATTTTCAAAATCAGTTCTGATTCGGTCTGCACAATATAAATTCTCCACTGTCTACTATCTGTTTCAAACACGGATTCAGAACAACAGCAATATTCAATCAGATTCGAAACATCACTCATCGATACTGATCTGCTAAACTCATAAAACGGTAATTTCTGACAATGCTATCGGTCTCAGCCAACTGATCACGACTTTGACTGTGCTAAGATCAACCGATATACTATCTTCGGATCTAACATGTTCTGAATACAATATGTCTCGGCCAAGATTCACATCTCAACTGTTCCTGGCATTCATTCAATGCTGGAATCTATCTTTCTGACTTTAAGCAACTCTGAAATCCCATCTGAGAAAACATCAGCAATTTCATATACTACTGGCAAATCAGCCAATGATGGGCTCGATTTCAGTAAATCAACTGAAAACATAAGGAATCCTTCCGTTCCTTTCCGTAATAATTGAGTCCTCAACATCATTCATATCCAAGGAATCCTAATCTAAAATCCTTACCGTAAAATTTCCGTTTATCAATCATATGTATCTAAATCTTTCAATCTTCTGGAAAAATCACGGTAACTTTGTACTTGGTTAACATATCAGTACCGATAATGTAATCACAATCAGATAACCCAAGTACTATATATCATCTAACTCAATCCCATATCTGTCATACTGCAGCATACAAAATCTAACAGATATCACTGATACAAAACCTCTCCCAAACAGAAAAGAGATCAATACTACAACATATAATAACTTAATACTCAAAGCATATATCAATGCAATTCATTTAAAATTAATCGTATGGAATGCATTAGTATCTATCAATACATATGCAAAATAACCATACAGGAAACAATTACCTGTCACCATCTTCTCATATGCGCTTTGGGCCTGTTCCTTGATCAAGGCAACACTATGGCCTACTGTCTAGGAGGTTGGCTACCTATCTGGCTTCCTCCTGGCCCTGGCTGTGACTGAGGAGTCGTGGGTGGTGTCTCGAAGGACTGAATGGCAGATACTTGTCTATCTATCTGAGCCACTGATCCAGATGATTCTGCCCCCTAGAATTCCTGGGCATCTCGCTGTGGACACACTCTAGCAAAGTGTCCTGATTGTCTGCAGATCCGGCAACTACCGAACACACCTAGGCATTGCTCTGTGGAATGTCTTCCTCCACAAGTTTTGCAGTACTCTCCTGTATAACTCTGGCTAGAACCACTGGAGCTAGATGAACCACTTCCTAGTTTCTTAAACTGTTTCTTGCGAGCTTTCAGGAAATCTTCTTTTCCATTACTACTAGTGTCACTATCAATTCGAGACAGTGATTGCAAGAATTGAACTGAAGGTTTTTGTTTCTGTGGTTGAACAACATACGACATTCCTTGCTGTGGAATCAAACTTTCCTTAGCTCCCTTCGCCATGTTCAAGGCGTCAGTAAAATAATGGGGTCGTTCCACATTTACCAATGCAGATATTTCAGGATTCAATCCGCTGATGAACTGATCAACTACAGCTTTATTATTCCCAGCCACCTGAGGAGCAAAACGTATTAAAGTAGAGAAATTTGCCACGTATTCTTCAATGTTTAGCTGACCATGTTTCAAATTTTCAAACTCTGCCCTCTTGTCCTCTTGGTACGAACCTGGAAAAAACCTTTTATAGAATTCAACTTTAAAGACTTTCCACGTAATCACTGTACCATGCTGTTCTAGGGCTTCTTTGGTTGCGATCCACCAACTCTTTGCGACTTCCCATAACTGGTGCCCAATCAGTTTAACTCTCCGTTCATCTGGGTAATCGAGTGAATCAAATAGCATCTCGATATCGTCGAACCAACTCTCACAATCACTTGTCGTCTCAATACCCCTCAGAATCGGCGGTTGAAATGACTGAAACCTCATCAACTATGTTTCCATCAAAGTTTCGGACACATCCATCTGATTAGTCACCCTACTACTTCGTTCTGGAATTCTTTGAGGAGGGATATCTGATGATCACAAGAGTTAGCAGTCACATGAGACAAATCCGTCTCACTCCCTTTCTGATCAGCTTACCTCTGATAAAAATTGGTTCTGATTCATTCTCAAATAATACACATTACCAAATCAACTCAGATATTCAGGTAACATGTATCTTCAAAAACAGTAAACACATATTGCAATATTAGCATATACAATGTAATTCAACATTATAATAAATCACATGCTAACAATCACATGCAAGGAAAGAAAACTCATTCTACCCCGCTCACTAGCTTCTATCTCAGTCTCAAGAACCTACAGTTAGAGACCTATTGCTCTGATACCACCTGCTGTGGGGGCCCGGATGCTAATTCACGGCTTAATCATTATTAATGTCAAATATAACAATTAAGAAAAGTGGGACTAAATTTTTTTCTTTTAAATTTACAAATATAAATGCGGAAACGTAATAATAATCTATCTGATATACATGTCAATATCAAAGTACACGTCATGTACTACATGTCTCCATCTCAACTAGGTTCAACGATTATACATTCAGTGTTGAATCCTATTCTGCTTCTGGGCCCGGATCTCCACGCTAACTATAAACTCTCATCCTTTTCTTGATCCTGATCATGTCCCACCTATTGTCATGCACACATACAAACAAGACAACAGCCGGATAACTTCGATGAGAATTACATTCCCAATATAAATCATGTATATGTGCATTTCATATAAACAGATATAAAAGTATGAAGCAGATATCTATAACATGTATCACAGTCAGAAACATGAATCAATATCAAACTGTAAATCACATTCTGAACATGTATCAAAATCAGAAAACATGGATCCATATCAAGCGGTAAATCACGCTCTGTAACACTGAGACTCTGACTCGACTCATTCCTTATCTAGGGATCCCGGTTCCTGGATATTGGTACGATATACCGAATTTCAGCAATAGGAATGAATCAACTCCTAAGCGACATCGATATAAACCAAACATCCAGTGTCTTGGCGAATCAGCCGAAGACTTGGCACATCAGCCCTTGACTCGACACATGCTCTGCTATGAATCAATAGACTAAGCATATCAATCTCAAGAATTGTCAATATCAATGGAATAACAATTCAGTATGTGATTTTGGGAAACTCAAGTTGAATCAAACTCGAGTTGTGCAATCCCGAATCAACATTGATTTATACATTTCTCTTCTCGGTCTGACGAAGTCGAAGTCTCGAATTCAACTCTGTCCATATTCAATCTGGTAATAACAATATCGAATATAGTGTATCAATGTATAATTCAATTCAAGACCTGTTCTGATCAATACTCAAATCTAGACATAATCTGATCAATGTCAACTATACAACGATGCAATCTCAATCAATAGTGAATCTGATTACTATCAATCTATTGATGTTTTGACGGCATAACAATACAATCTCAATAACCCCGTCAATCTCAACATCACAGATATAATAACACAGCTCATGATCAATATCAGTACAACCCATAATCTCAACAATAACAGATCAAAATCTCAAATCTGTACAATCTCGCAATACCGGCAATGCAATATCAGTATCTACAATTCAATAACTCATCTGATCCAAATCTGAATAATATCAAGGTACCCAGCAATACAGTCTCAATCAAGTATCAATCCCAACATCTCCTAATTGATAACAACACAATTCTGATATCAAATCGGTCTAATCACAATCAAATCATTTCTGAAAATCATAACAATTACATAAACAGTCTGTTCTTCGATCCAGTTTCGATTATACAATGTCTAATATCGCAAGAACAACATATATGGATCATATGTGATTCTGGCAGTATAATAATTTCAAATCATCACAAAACATAAGAAAACTTACGCCCAGTTGAAGCTCTCGTCGATAGAAACTCAGTACTGAAGTCGGATTAAAAATCAGACGGGCGGATCTTTCATAAATCACAAATCTACAAAATGAAAAGGCGTAAGGATTTTCGACCGATCTTCCGTGTTTCTTTTTCATAATTTTTGAAGGATTTACACATATATATTTCAACTTTCATGAATAAGATACGTGGCTGCTTTTCATCCATTTCAAGCAGCGCTCGGGCGGTTACAATTTACCGCTCGGGCGGCGAACATTCTGTCCGGATGCTTGACTTGTTATACACTGGCGCTCGGGTGGTCAAAAACAACTACCCGGGTGCCGAACCTTCTGTCCAAATTGTAAACTTGTGGTGCATTGGCGCTCGGGCGGATTTTTGCTACCGCTCGGGCGCCGCTAGTTCTGTCCACTTCTTGGCTTGTTATGCACCAACGCCCGGCTTCTCCTTTCACGTCTTACTTTAGCCCTTGTAATCTCAATTCTGTCAATTAATCAATGTCTGATTACAGTAATTAAATCTCGGGCTTTACATCATCCTAACTGGCAATCGATGTGGGAACACCTACAACGTCAGTTGGACAAATCAACCTTATGCACCAATTTGTCTTAAGGCTTCCAAATCTTCTAAAAACTGGTTGTGGCATAAGAGGTTAAACCACCTAAACTTTAAATCTATTGTCTATCTGAGTAACCATGATCTTGTAACTGGTTTGCCCAAAATAGATTTTTCAAAAGATAAAGTTTGTTCAGCATGTCAGTTTGGTAAGCAAGTAAGATCCTCATTCAAAAACAGAGGTTGTAAATCATCTTCCCGATCCTTAGAACTGTTGCATATGGATCTTTTCGGTCCAATACCAGTCATGAGTTTAGGGGGACTGAAATACACCTTAGTAGTAGTGGATGATTTTTCAAGATTTACTTGGGTTATCTTTCTCAAATCCAAAGACCAAACTGCTGCACAACTGATTAAGCTCTTCAAAAGATTATTAAATGAAAAATCAGTTAGGATTGATCGAATAAAGTCTGATCAAGGGACTGAATTCATCAATCAAAATCTTTCACAATTTTTAGAAAATACTGGGATCAAGCATGAGCTCTCAGCAGCAAGAACACCTCAGCAAAATGGTGTAACTGAAAATCGGATCCCTAAAGAAGCTACTAGAACAATACTTGTTGATTCTGGCATTTCTCAAAGGTTATGGGCAGAAGCAATAAACACTGCATGTTACACTCATAACAGATCAATTATTAATAAGAATCATTTGAAACCACCTTATGAGATCTGGCATGGACGAAAAAGTGTGGTTTCTTATTTCAAAATATTCGGCTGCAGATGTTTTATTCTTGATAATGGAAAAAGTCATTTAAAAGCTTTTGATGCTAAATCTGCAGAGAGAATATTTCTTGGATATTCAGCAGTTAGTAAAGCTTATAGAGTTTTTAATAAAAACACTTTAAATGTTGAAGAATCAATTAATGTTGTATTTGATGAATATATGCTAACTGTTAAGCCAACTGATCTAGTTGAACTAGTTGATGGCCTTAAAGATATAAGTTTGGAGGATGATAATGAAGAAGAGAATCATATTAATCGAAACATCCTTCAAACACCAGAACCAGAAGTGCTAGATCAATCAGTTGAACAAGAAATTGTCACAAACAACCAGTTAGTAGAGCAAAATGAAATATTCAGTTACCAACTGATACAAGACCAACTGAAACTGAAAAAAAATACTCAGTTGCCCACTGAAGCAGTTGCTGAGATGGATGCTACAAATGCTGAGTACAGATGGAAGAAATCGCATCCACCAGAATTGGTGATAGGTAATCCATCTGATTCGGTAAGAACTCGAAATCAAATGTTTAATTTATTTATTCACTCATCTTTCTTTTCCAACCAGAACCGAAGAAAAGTGATGAAGCTCTTGTTGATCCTAACTGGATAAATACAATACAAGAAGAGGTAAATCAGTTTACCCATAACAATGTCTGGAACTTAGTTCCAAGACCAGCCTCTAAAACTATTATAGGCACAAAGTAGGTATACAGAAACAAACTGAACGAAGATGGTTTAGTTGTGTGCAACAAAGCAAGGCTTGTAGCACAAGGATATAGGCAAGAAAAAGGAATAGATTACGATGAAACTTTTGCACCAGTTGCAAGACTAGAGTCAATAAAAATGTTCCTTGCCTATGCCTCTTTCAAGAACTTTAAAGTCTATCAAATGGACGTAAAGAGTGCATTCCTGAATGGTCAGTTACAAGAAGAAGTATATGTTGAACAACCACCAGGTTTTCTCAATCATTGTCTACCTGATTATGTTTATCATTTGAACAAAGCCTTATATGGTCTTAAACAAGCTCCAAGAGCTTGTTACGAAACTTTTTCAAAATTTCTAACTGATCATAATTTTATTGTTGGATCAGTTGATAAGACTTTGTTCAAATTTTCAAAAAATGATCATATTTTACTTGTGCAAATATATGTTGATGATATAATTTTTGGGTCAACTAACCCCAAATTATGTGAGAAGTTTGCCAAGTTAATGCAGGAAAAATTTAAGATGAGTATGATGTATGAACTGATATTTTTCCTCGGTCTACAAGTGAAGCAACTGGAAACTGATATTTTTATCAGTCAAAACAAATACACGAAGGAATTCCTCAAGAAATTTGGCATGGAAACGTGTTCTGCTGCAAGTACTCCCATGATTCCATCGATTAAATTAGATAGTGATCAAGGGGAACTATCAGTTGAGACGATACTCTACAGAGGATTAATAGGTTCATTATTGTACCTAACTGCTAATCGCACTGATATAGTATTTGCTGTTTACATGTGTGCTAGATTTCAGGCAGCTCCTAAGCAATCGCATTTTCAGCTGCCAAACTTATTTTAAAATATCTTAAAGGCACACAAAATGTGGACCTATTGTATGCTAAAGACTCTTCTTTCAATTTATTTGGATATTCAGATACAGATTATGCAGGATGTAAGCTTGATCGAAAAAGCACCGGTAGATCATGTAAGTTTCTAAGAGAAAGACTGATTTCATGGTTTAGCAAGAAACAAATATCCATAGCAACTTCCACAACTGAAGCAGATATCTTGCTGCTGGAAGCTGTTGTGCTTAACTGCTCTGGATTCAGCAACAACTGAAAGATTATGGAGTCATTGCAAAAGAATCACCAATCCTTTATGATAATACCCGCATGATTGCAATCACATACAACACAGTTCTTCGCTCAAGGACCAAGCATATTGATGTCATGCATCACTTCATCAGAGATCATGCTCTAAAGAAAGCAATCAGACTAGAATACATACCAACTGAACAACAAGCAGCGGATGTCTTCACAAAGCCATTACCCGAGAGTAAGTTTTCTCATTTCGCAATACTCTTGACTTAATAGATTTGTCTTAATTCGCTTTATGTTAGTATGTTTGATCAGTTGTCACAAGTTAGTTTGCAGAAAATAAAAACGCAGTAAGAGTAAGACATCATTTAAATAATATAAATTTTATTTAACAAAAAAGCAGCGTACATGGATTATTTCTTTTTTAACTGCGGACCTCCAGGAGGACAACCACGAGGTTAATCCTCCAATAGAGGTCCTTAGGAAGTCCTCTGAGATAGCAATCTTTCTCAGGGGCCTCCGCTCCTTGAGGAGGAGCAGAAGGTAGACACCTTCATCAGTGAAGATGTCCACATTATCAGCAACGCGAAGGCGTCGCCAATACTTCCTCAGTGTTGCCACCCTTTTGGAGGTAGCAACCTCTCCTTCCTCAAAATAGGTTTGAAACTCCTGGATTTTTATCCAAAGCTTCAATATATTTTCAAAGATGTTGTCTTCCATTGCAATCTTCCTAGCGGCAACAATGGATGTCATAAACTCCTCCGCAAGGTCTGGCTGTGGGAAAATCCCTGCTTTGTCCATAGCTATTTAACTATCGAACTTTACCTGTTGATACCTATTACTTAACTCTTCCACTCTTATATATAGCTGAGAATCGAAGGAGTTGAAGAGACGTAATCATTATTCCGGACGATCCATCTTCTGAGAATAAGATTTCTTTTATTTTTCGCATCATTATTTTAACCATCATTTTAATTTCCAGATTAAAATATGCATTAATTGAGGGGGAATGACGAATTTAAACAGTTAACTGATAAGACAATAGTCAGTTGATCTACGACTGTATTGTTTCAGTTTCCAACTGATCACTCAGTCACTGATGGAAATGATCTTATCCAATAAGTTAACTGATTATTTGAATAATATTCCAAATTAATTTATGTGACTGATATTTACGCATTTAATTACTATATTTAAATAAATAGTGTTTTGAAACGTGGACCCACGTAGTCCACTTAAAATTCTATACACAACTTCATCACACGAACACACGTTTCTCTTACTCAAATTATCTTGGACTTACACGTGTCCAAAAAATTAGAACAGTCACATAAAAAAGTACATTAACCTGCTTCATTTCAGTTCTTCTTTATGAGCATTTCAACTTACAGAGCAAACCCACAAACGAAGATTTCTTTCTCGCAGATAATAAATTCTTCAGAAATGGCAAACCAAATTTCAGCGTATATGTTGAACGCTATGGCTATTGATTTTGATTCAGTTATGTCTGTTCAGGATGAGGCTATCAAAAGTGTGTTTATCAAACTAGAAGCTGCTGGACTAAAGACATTTCTGGGACTTTCTTACCAAAAAATATATCCTAAAGAAACTTAGGATCTCTATACTAATGGTTTTGTCTCTACTGATGGCAACATCACAACTACTGTCAATGGTCAGGTGCTGATCATTGATGAGGACTCCTTCAGCACTCTATTTCAGCTGCCTTTTGATGGTCCAGCTAACATTTCTGAAATTAAAATTGCTGATGTTGAGGAGATGCAAACTTCTCTTTCTGCTGATGGACGGAAAATCAAAGTCTCCGATCCAAAGAAGTAACTGAAGCCGGAAGTACAGTTGCTGGATGATATTGTGGCCAAAGGTCTACTGGCCAGTAGCCCAAGGCATGATCATTTGCTGCCCTTACATTGGACAATTTCCAAGCCATGACTACTATCATGGCTAACAAAAGACTGAACTGGAAGAGTATCATATTCAACATTCTGAAGAACATGTTTCAATCTTAAAAAAAATCAAAAGGATATGCCGTACAGCTCAGCTATCTGATGAAAACCAAGGGCATGGTGAATGATGTTTCTGAGAGATCATCCAAGTTTAAAATCTTTAATGACAAGAGTGTCCAGATGCCAAAGCTCAAACCGGACATCTCTCTTGAGCAATTTTTGAAGGTCAAGAAGGAAATTGGGACGCATGAGGCTCCAAAATCAGCTCAGAAAACCAAGAAGAAACTTCAGAAGTAGACAATCAAGAGAAAACTGATTTTCAGCGAGTCTGATTCTGAAAAGACTCATTCTCCCAAAGTCACAAAGAAGCCCCGGACTCTGAAGACCAAACTTGTTGCTGCAGTTGGCACCATCCCAACTGAATGGCTGATGCAGTCAGAAGCTCAACAGCCTATTCAGGCTGCTCCTCTTAGAGCCGTACTAACTGAACAATCAACTAAGGTTCAGTTACCTCTTTTTGCTGATCAGTCAAAGAAGAAGAAGAAGATCAATGAAGCTTGTGATAAGAAGAAATCGACTGGAGTCAAGGCTCCAGTGATCACTATTTCTGACTTCACCACTCTACCATTTGCCAAACCCAAATGGTTGGTGATCAGGGAAATGATTGATGCAACCACATCAGGCCTGAGTATTCCTCATGTCCTGACTGATCCCAAAGGCAAAGGGAAGATGCAAGAAGAGCCTTGGCCAACCAACACAGTACAGACTCACATCGATCTCATCTGGAAAGAGATCCATGAATTTTCTACGTCTAATCTAAAGGCTTACAAGGAATGGGTCAGATTCAGAACTGAAGTTTTTGTCAAGCAACTTCAGAAGAAATCAGTTATTAAGAAATTTGTTGACTGGAAAATATTGTTCTGAAACTGGTCAAAGCTGCTTTAGTTGCAAAGGCTTTACAGCAGGAAAAGTATTTTTTTGATCAAATACGAGCCAAGAAGTTATCGCAGATGGTTGCTCAGCTTCGCTTGAATTATGATCCTACCAGTCCAACTGCCTACAATGACAGAAATGTTTATAACCAACTGGAAATGGGTCTTATCTCGCTGCAGGGGGAGATTAAAAAATGAGAACTGGATCAAGAACTGACTCTTCAAGCAGCTTCCCCATATTCTTCATTAGAAGAGTCCAACTGAACAATCAGTTCAACAAGAACCATCCAAGGACCCAGTTGTTGAATCCTTTCAGCAAGAAACGGCTCCTTCAACAACGAATGTGCAAACATCATCTTCTGCTCCTCCATCCTCAACTGCAGAACTTACGCTTTATTCTTATGTTGAACTATCACTGGCAAATATTGATGAGATTATTAAATCAGTAGCCACTGATATCCAGCTGGAAACTACAAGAGCAGCTGAAGATACTTTTGAAAGAGAAGACCCAGCCAAACATGCTTTTGAAACTGAAGAGCCAGTTCAGTCACTTGCCATGACTGAACAGGAAGTTTTTACAGAAACCATAGAGGCTCAGATGCAATCAGTACAAACTGAAGAAGTTCCAGCTGAAGAGCCAGTCGAAGTTTCAGCTGGTCAACCAACTGAAAAACTAGTCTCTAAATCAGCTGCACTACAAACTGAAGAGCCAACTAGTTCGACTACTGATCTGAATCTTTCTTCTTCACAGCTTCAACAAGAAGCCATACCAGATGATGTTTCAGAAATGATAACTCTTGAAACTGAAATAACTGACAGGGCTCTGGTCTTATTCAATTCTGAAAATAGGGAACAAATACCAGAAACCTCTGGAGCAATGTCTCCTAGTATATCTACGGATACTGAATCCTTGTTCGAAGAAATCCAGTAAGTTCATAACAACCTTGCCAGTATGATAACTACCATTTCTGATATCCAGTCATCCCAGCTCACGCTTAAATTGAAACTCAATTCTTCACATGAGTTTACCACGGAAAGACTACGGCTAACTCAACAAGACGTGACATCTCTATTTCTTCATATAGATGCACTTAAAAAGGACAGATCGCCGGCTGATGCTCATTTTCAGACCCAAGCCTTATTTGGCAGGCGCCTTGACTTTCTGCAAAGCACTGTCTCCAAAAGAATGGATTTGTTGCGGGAAATTGTGCTAAATGCTGTATCAAACGTTGCCTCAGATGTTCGTATTTTATCCAAAAAGGTAGATACGTTTGACAAAAAGGGGGAAGATGGAAAATATGGAGATCAACAGTAGTAACCAACTACGTGATCAGTTAATGGTTGAAGCTTATGGCAGAATTTTGAAGATTATTAGAATTTTATTTTCACTCTTTCATTCTTTGTACGAATCTGTACATTGGAAGAATTATTTTATCTACAAAAAGTTCAGCGGATCAGTTCTTATATTCCAAGTTTTGCCAAACACCAAAAAGAGAGAAATTGTTGGAAACTAAATTTCGGATGTTTGACAAACTGAATGCTTAAACGATTGAACCAACTGATCTAAATTATGCAAACTAACTGTCACCTACAACTGAAGATTAAAACGCAGATTATCGAAGGCAACTGAACTTACACAGACAACCAACTGATCAGTTGCTATAATCAGTTGTGAGCTTATCAGCTATTGCCTAGCAGCTGAAAAGGACGTTCAACCGACAACAGTACAAATCAGACTGCAACTAACAGCAGGAACGCTACATTTCAAAAATGATACAGTGTACGACTGTCAGAAGAATGTTGATGTGGCAAACAACGGATAGAAAGATTCAAATCACGTTAAATGTTACCGTTGGTAGCGAAGCCTATAAAAAGCGAAGAAGAGCAGCTGAGAACAAAAAAAAATAGAATTTCTATTAACCAAGTTGTTACTCTGCTGAGATCTTCGCAAAGCTTCCTACTCTTTTCAAAGCTCACGTGTATTATATACACTTATAGCATTCAAGGCTATATCTCGAGCTTATAAGCTCGGACTATTATTATTGTCAGTTGTGCTTAGTGATTTTAGTTCAGATTGAACATTGTAAATCGTGTTGTAACTAAGAGTTTCAGTTTGGCATTGTTAAGTTCAATACTAAAGTGGGTCTGTAAAACTGTTTGTATTGATCAAAGTCTTTTAGTGAAAATCCTATCTTCGAGATAGAAGGGGTGACGTAGGAGTATTTGAAATCTCCGAACATCCGTAAAATCATGTGTGTCTTTATTTCAGTTTTTATTCTACCTACCGGTCAGTTTATTTCCGCACTATTATTGTTAACTGATTGATATCGACTGATAAGATTCCCCGAGTTTCAATTTATCACCAAACTGACTCAATATTCGAAAAGTTCGTGAAAATTATGAGTATTTATTCAACCCCCCTTCTAAGCATTCTTTCACCTACTTAACTGATCCTATCAGTCTATAACATTTACCACAAGGTTCTCTCAAAAATAGCACTTCATTGACGTTTTTTTTTTCTTAAGATTGTAGGTCTAGGTGTCCAGGCGATCATCTCTAGCTCATCAATCCGATCCGGTGCAATCTCCCACCAAGTTTTACCAGATTGGCAAGGTCGTCATCAAACAAGTTCATGTGTTCGATTTTTGATCAGTTGCATGTGCTCGAGATCATATCTTGGAACCACTGGGTGCAATTCTTCGATCGGTTCTTGGTTTGTTTTATTAAACCACATGATGGTTCGGCATAGATATTAGCCGAACTGGTGCGGTCCGGGGCAGCTTGAGAGCTATTGAGAAAAGGTTGGATGGGTAGAGAAATGCCAACAAGGAGAATGAGATGATTTACAAAATTCGATTAGGAAACTAATTAGATAATCTACATAAATAAATAAACTAGTTGATGTGTTTTCTCTAATAAGAGGAAATTAGTATGATGGAAATTATTTACTGCCTAAGAATGGTCAGATATTCAACAGTGAAAATTATAAATAAAATCAAAAAAAAAAAAAATCAACTAGGAAAAACACAAATTCTATGTACAAGTTTGTTTTTGCATACAAACTAAAATTTCAATTTAAAATATCTTGTTACATTATAATAAATATAAAAACTACTTAAACCTAAATATGTATACATGCACATAAGCAAAGTATACAGGATCAGCAACCAAGTATTGCGTTCTAATATTTCCTATTCTCTATGTGTACACATATGAAATGATACGAGTAGATGCATACAATAATTTATTGGTCCTCTTCATACATAAAATTTATTTCCAAAAAACTAGCTAGTTAATACCCCTAAGATTCTTATGTTTTAGGATCCCTTTGTACATAACTTGCCAATTCAACGGCATCGCCTCTAAATTTTCAACTTTTTTTCCACTGGTTGGAATCGACGACAAACGCACATCGTCGTACCCTTTCTCAGTCGCGGAATACTCCACCATGTCGTTGGAGAACCTCACCTTCTTCTTCCCTGCATCTTTCGCTTCACCTAATAAGTCCATGAAAAATAATTATTAACTACAAAATTGCTCTCCTCATATTTGGGGCACACCCAACATTACAAGATACGTGTAGTCATAATATAAAGGGATAATTTTTATGTTTCAATAAATTTGAAACCTTTTCGCATGATGCCGGGAACTGGCACAGACAAGGAATAAATCTTTCCAATGTCATAAAATAAGGCATGGGCCCTTTGTTAGGTAAAATTTATTTAATGGGATGGAACCCACATTAAATAAAATAATATTAAATCAGATATCCCACATCAAATATTTACAAAAGTTGCAGTAGAGAATTATTTATAAATAAAGCTCAATTCATTCAGTTATTGTATCTCAAAATCAAAAGTTTTTCAGCTTTGATAAAAGGAGAATGGATAGAAAAAAAGTGTATTTTTTCTTGAGTGCGAGAATTCTCTTGTGTGAGTTAGAGAAATTATTTTCTCGGTATACTCGGGGTTGGGAGTGAAAAATATTGAGTGTATTGGTGTATACACTTGTTGTAATTTTTCTTCCAGTTATAAATATTGCAGTAGCTCCGTGGACGTAGCCTATATTGGGTGAACCACGTAAATCTTTGTATTCTTGTTGGTTATTTTATTCCGCAATTTGGGTACTATATTATCATCGTGATCGGCATCGCTTCGTTATAATTTCCCAACAACTGGTATCAGAGCCTTGTTGTGAAAATTCTTAAGAATTCTGAGTATACTTTGTGGTTGCAGCTTTGTCTGATCCTCCACATCATAAAAGATTGTTTAGATTTTTTTCTATGGCTAGAGAAGTGATAGCCGGAGATGATGGATCGGGACCGGGAATCAGCAAGTTCGACAGAATAGATCTTTCGTTCTTGCAGTTACAAATTAGAGATTATCTGTATAGCAAGAAGTTGCATCAATCTCTATCTGGAAAGAAGCCGAAAAAGATGGAGGATGATGACTGAAAGCTTCTTAACAGACAAGTGTCAGGTGTAATAAGATTGACCCTAACGAAAAACTGTGGCACATAACGTGGCGGAGGCAAAAATAACGGAGGAGATGATGTCCATTTTGTCGGACATGTACAAAAAGCCATCGGCAAATAATAAAGTACATATCATGAAGAAGTTATTTAACTTGAAGATGAGAGAAAATGCATCGGTGGCTAAACGCATCAATGAATTCAACACGATTGTCTCACAGCTAACATCAGTTGAAATTAAATTTGATGATGAGATTCGGGCAATTATTCTTTTGTCGTCTTTACCAGACAATTAGGAACCGATGCGGGCAGCGGTTAGCAAATCTGTTGGAAAAAAAAAACTAAAATTCAATGATGTCAGAGATCAAATTCTTGCCGAAGAAGTTTGCAAGATGGATTCTGGTGAAGGAACCTCATCAATTTCTGCTCTAAATATCGAGAATAGAGGAATGGGCAGGAGTGGCGAAAAGAGTTTTAACCAATGGCATGGTAGATCCAAGTCAATAAATGAAAAAGACAATAACACATTTAAAAAGACTGTGAAGTGCTGGAGTTGTGGTGAGACTGGTCACTTGAAAAAGAATTGCAAATCAACAAAGAACGACGCTAATGTTGTTACTGAGGAGGTACATGATGCTCTATTACTATCCATGGAAAGCCCGGTTGATATGTGGGTTATGGATTCGGGAGCTTCGTTTCATACCACTGGTAATCGTGATGTATTCGATAATTACATTGCGGGAGATTACGGAAAAGTTTTCCAGGCTGATGGAAAACCTTTGGAAATAATTGGTATGGGTGATATCCGGATGAAGATGACAAATGGATTTGTCTGGAAAATTAACAAAGTAAGGCATGTACCAAAGTTGACACACAATCTGATTCAGTGGGACAACTTGACAACGAAGATCATAAGGTGACCTTTGGTGATGGTTCTTGGAAAGTGAAAAAGGGAGCCATGATTGTTGCTTGAGGAAAAAAATCTAGAACTGTTTATATGACTTCCAGTTTTAGAAATAAATTAGCGGATATGAATGCTAGAGCTAATTCAAGTCTATGGCATAGTAAGCTTGGGGATACGAGTGAGAAGGAAATGAAAATGCTTGTTTCAAACGGAAAGCTACCGGAATTAATGATCGTTGAACACAAGCTGTGTGAAGCTATATTTTTTGGAAAGCAGAGAAATGTGAGCTTTTCAAAAGAGGTTAGAGAACCGAATCGACCGATTTGGAGCTGGTACATACTGATGTATGTGGACCATCTCCTGGTGACATCTCTTGGAGATACTCAGGATATTTTAGCACTACTGTTGACGATTCGAGCAGGAAATTTTGGGTTTCTTTTGTGAAAAATAAATCGGATGTTTTTGAGACCTTTAAACAGTGAGAGTTAGCTATAGAAGATGTGATGGATTCACTGTCATCCAATCACATGTGGGAGTTATCAGAACTTTTTGAAGGTAAAAAAGTTTTACATAGAAAGTGGGAGTACCGGTTAGAACATGACGGTAGCAAGCGGTACAAAGAAATACTTGTTGTAAAAGGAGAAAATGAAGTCATTGGTTACACTGATATTTTCTCTCTGGTGGTAAAGTTAACTACTATTAAGACTGTACTTAGATTGATGGTAAAAGAAGATTTACATCTGGAACAGTTAGATGTAAAGACGACGTTTTTTCATGGTAAGCTAGATGAAGAAATGAATCAATTACAGGGGATTTGAAGTACGAGAGAAAAAGAAAATGATGTGCAAACTTTATAAGAGCTTGTATGGTCTCAAACAAGCTCCAAGACAGTGGTACAAGAAGTTTGATCCTTGGAATGGAGATCCTTAGAGATCGGGTGAATGGAGTCTTGAAGCTTGAGAAGATTCCTGGAAGCAAGAATCCAGCTGACATCACGAAGGCTGTTATCATTGTAAAACTGAAGTTGTGTTTGACTTCAGTTGGTCTCCTGGACTAACAAAGGAGGTATGAGCTGCTGCACTGATGGTATGAAGACATGATTGAAATCAAGTCTTCAAGTGGGAGAATTGTTAGGTAAGATTTATTTAATTGGGTAGGGCCCACATTAAATAAAATAATATTAAATTAGATATCCTACATCGAATGTTTACAAAAGTTGCAGTGGGGAATTAGTTATAAATAGAGCTCAATTCCTTCAGTTATTCTATCCCAAAATCAAAAGCTTTTCAGCTTTGATAAAAAGAGAGTGCATAGAAAAAAAAAGAGTGTATTTTTTCTTGAGTGCGAGAATTCTCTTGTGTGAGTTAGAAAAATTATTTTCTCGGTATAATCGGGGTTAGGAGTGAGAAATATTGAATGTATTGGTGTATACACTTGTTGTAATATTTCTTCCAATTATAAAAGTTACAGTAGCTCCGTGGACGTAGCTTATATGGGTGAAGCACGTAAATCTTTGTGTTCTTATTGGTTATTTTATTCCGCAATTTGGGTATTATAGTATCATCGTGATCGACATCAGCTTCAGTATAATTTCTCAACACTCTTCAAGGGGGCCTACGATCTAGGTTGCACCGAGCGAAAATCACTTCCTAGTATAAGGGGAGAGGAGATGCTACACTCGTTGGATGGGAAAATTTTACTACAGTTATGGACCTTACCACAAAACACGTGAGGTTCAACAGATCTAATGGCTAGCTAATACATACAACGGAGATGAGATCGCATAGTCAAATCTTAGGAGGAAATATGATTATCTTGTCTAGAGGTGAGAATCGGAATTTCGTGAAGGACAGAAAACAAAAATTGAAAAATTCAGGGCCAGAATCTTAATTTTAAGTATCTGTATCTATACTAAATCTAAACTATATTATTGAGTAGTAGAACCTCTTGCGCTCACCAAAAATTTTAATTTCATAAAAAATCCTTCCTCACGAGTTTTTTTTCAAATATAAACGTAAGTATGGATCTTTAAAAGATAGATCTAATAGGATAAATTGATTTAAGCAAGAGAATTAATTAATACCTAATGGATGCTTGATTTCTAATTCCATCTTCTTCAAGAAATCTGAGAGGAGGCGCTTGTGTGCTTGCATGGCTAAGAAAACCACGCTGCTCGAAACTGCGAAAACCGCCACGAAACCTGTTCCCAGAGAATTCTCCATCTTTTCCTCCAGCCCTTTAATTAAATTTTATTTTTATAATTAAATAAATCCGTGTTCAAAGACAAGAGGGTTGATGTACTTGGGAGAGAAGTTACAAGAAAAAACGAACCATTTTCTTGGTTGACGAAGACGAAAGAGGTTGCTGCATTTGACGAGGGATTCGATGAATAGTGTGAAAGGGGATGAAGAAAAATTTAATGTCGCAGTTGACGAAGGATAAACGTTCTTCATTGGAGGGATATGACTGTTCTGTTTGGCTTTTCCCAACGTCAACTGCCAGCATTGGATCAAATTGACGGGGTTTTTTTTAAAAAATAATATATTTTTAAAACTTATTTATTAAAATATAACAGATTCTAAAACATTAAGAAAATATGACAATCCAGAGTTTGAAGTTCCGAATTCACTGTCCCGGACGGTTTAACCAAAACCGTCGCTATCCGCGACGGTTTCTCAAACCGTCGCCGTTTGCGACGGTTTTACCAAAAACCATCGCTAATTCCCAAAATTTAAAAAAAAATTTAAGAAATGTTCTTTCCTAAACAATAATAAAATAACTTTATTTCCCAAACAATATTTCATACTATTGAATCAAAAAATTTATTATTGTTTGGGAATCTTAATTGTTTTGGGATTTAGAAGTTGCGATAACTTTTTTTAACCGTTGCTATTTGCGACGGTTTAACCAAAAACCGTCGTTAATTCCCAAAATTTAAAAAAAATAATTAAGAAATGTTCTTTCCTAAACAATAATAAAATTACGTTATTTCTCAAACAATATTTCATACTGTTGAATCAAAGAATTTATTATTGTTTGAGAATCTTAATTGTTTTGGGATTTAGAAGTTGCGGTAACTTTTTTTAATATTGTTGGAATTAAAAAAATTAAGATTTTCATGTTCCTCTTAAAATATGAAAACAATTATTTATAGCTAGAAAAGAATTTACAATTTTTTTAACATTTTTTAAACATTTCATTGTTAAGTTACGATAAATTTAAATAATTACATTATTTATACTAATGACAATAATTTAAATAAATTTATTTATAGTAATTAAATTTAGATAATAATAGTATTAATTGTGTACTAATTTTTGCATCCATGTTTAAACAAATTTTTAATTCAACATAGAATATAAATATATTATGATATTAATTATTTAACTAATCGTTTATATTGAGATTAATATTTGGTGTATTAGTATAATCAACATATTTGTAGTTATCCATATTACAAACATTATCAGAAATAATATACAAAAAACAATTCAATATAGAAAGAAAAAACAGATATTCGAATTAGACTCGGCGCAATTCTCTCAAATTCTGATACTCAACACAATTCTCAAAAATCAAATTTCGAATTACTGAGACTCGACGCAATTCCCTCAAATTCTGTTATGCGACAGAAAACTATCAAATCAAATTAAGAATTCCGTGAAGCACACGATCGACGCAATTTATAAGGGAAAGAGAATCACTGAATTTTTATAACAAAAAAAAAGACACGGACCGAAGGAAAAAAAAAACTGCTCAAACATTCCGAAATAAAAATGAAGAAAGTTATCCATTATTGAAATATACGGGTCTCTGAAATACGACTTAGTGGATAAAAATTATAAAGAGATTGATATACATTACGAAAATCATAATTTCTCTTAAGTAAAACCTTGGTTAAATTTGGATTCTTATATTTTAAAGTTGAGAATGAAATGGAAGACATTATTAACGCATATTAAGGGGTCGAAATCCCTTTATCCTACCGGTGTTTTTTCTTATAATAATATGCTATTAATCATTAACATTGTGTGTGAACATAAATTTACACAAATAATTGAGATTATTTGATTGTATATATTGAAATTGAAAAAATATAAAAAAAATCACGACAAACAATTTCATCATTTTTCATTTTTTTTTTCTTTTTTAAAAAGAACGTAGAGATGCACCTAAGAAACAAATTAGAAGTTAGAAAATAAGATGGAGTAGAGAATTTCACCTCGTGTTAAATTATTAACAAACAACCCAACATATAAAACATTTTAATTGTTTTAAAGTTTTTGAAAAGTAAATAAGATATGATACTAGTCGTGAACTATAAATGTATTAAAATAGATTTATGTGATATTTTTTATTAAATAAAAATAGAGAAATTTTGTAATTTGAGATGTGTATCTTCGATAGCTTAAAAAACACATCATGACAAGAAAGTGTTAATTAATCTAGACTCGCAACAACAACAATTACATACTAGTATTCCCGTGCACGCATTGCGCGTCTGTACAATTTGTTTTTTTAACAAAAAATAAATAAATAAAAAAAGGTAAAATTAAAAATAAAAAAGTGACTGTTTTGTTAATGAATATCCTCTATAAGGAAAAAAATGTAAAGTTTTCGTAATTAAATAATCATCAAATGACAAACAAAAAGGAGAAGTTGTGGTATTTCTTCAATTAAATAGTAAACAATGGTAAACAAAAAGAAGAAGTGCTTGAAATTATCAATTTTCCTAACAAGTTTAGTTGTAATTGCTTGATCTTGGTTTTCTACGTGCCCAAACGCAGCGGAAGTTTAAAAAATTTTATTTATTTTGACAATCAAAACATACTTTGTTTTGGGCGCTCGTATGATTTTAACAAAAACATTCATAGGGTGTCGAAATTTTATACCTTTGGTGATTAAATCACTGGACTCCAACTACTCCGGTATTAGCGGACGTAGCTCTTGTTGTAAATCCCTACGAACGTTCTTCGATCTCCTAATCCGGTACACGACTGGAATATTTGTTCATCTTCTAAATTGCACTAGAAATTTAGAAGATGTTTTGCGTAGAGATATAACACGAAAAATTCGACTCAAATATTTAAGCCAAATTTTCTTGCAAAAAGAATGAAATCGAGAGCAGCACCCAAAAATTGAAAGAGCCGAAAGTGACTTGTGTAAAAATATGAAAGCTCCGAATCCAGGCTATGCAATAAGAATAAAATATTCTTATTATTTCTTTTATCAATCATTAACTTAATTAATCTAATTAATTAAGTTAACTATATATTCTTTTCCCAAGATGGCCCGAATGAATGCCTTATTGCAATCTAACTAGATTTATTCCACCGAATGCGTGCATCTTAACAAGGATAAGAAATCCTCATTTTAATACTAATCCTTCATTTAACTTAATTAATCCATTTAATTAAATAAATGAAATATTCTTATTGCATGCAGATTGTGATTCTCGAATCAATACATATATATTAGAATATTATGCATCAATATTATTTTCTTTGTATGCAAGTTTTTAAATTATGATATCATGAATATTTTCATTACATAAATCAATACCATATTTATAAAAACTTAATGGGCTATATTTTAAATCAATTAAAATATAATTTAATTATTAAAGCCCATTTAAACTTTAATAAATTAGCATGATGGGTTTATACTCTTACAAACCCATGATCCATGCTCCCATTATATTAATATCATCATAATCCCGATCGACGATCCAACATCATCGATGTGACAATTTCAACTTATTTGTCATTATGATGCACACTTTAATTTCGAGATCACCAATGTCTAAATAAGGCAAGTGTACTCCTTTGACTGTCTTAACAGTTATGCTCTCAAATTTCTGTAAGCTTTTATAAACTTTATTTATAAGCTTATCGATTGATCATATCAAACTTATTTCTTATAAATTCAACTCATTGAATTTATTATCTCAACGGGAACAAGTAAACCAGTACTTGTGTGACCCTCAATGGTTCAGGGATACAGGTAGCCGTGGGTTCACAATTCTTTGTGATTCAGGACATATTCCTTTATTCGGGCTTACCCTTGTTAGCCCCATTCTTTTCATCAACACCTTGATTAAGAATGTCAGAACTCATTTCTGATTGCACCCATCGGATCATGGTAAGAGCGTCTAGTAGCATCGCCCCATGATCCCCTAGGTATCACTGATAGTGTCTGCAAGAACCAGTCGATTATGATTAACGTACAGTACGGTCCCTTCATCTCATATATCCCGATCGAATCTGCAACCATTGGTTCATCGAGTGTTGCATATTAATTCGATAACTATGTGATACATATAAATAGTGGCATCGCATGTACCATTGGAGAACTCCTTCTCCAATGTACATCTCATACTCTGGCCAGAGATTTCACGCACTATTATTTCATCAGATCACATAGGATATCCACACCCGTAGGTGAGCGGTGAATCCCCGACTACAATGCACTGGCTCCTACATGTGTCGCAACTGTACCCAACCTCGCCACCTGATGACTCTCCTGGAGTCGGTAAACAAGTCAAAGCACAGCTCTAGCATATAGAGCCTCAGTGTTGTCCCGGGTCGTAAGGACTAATGGTGTACAATCATAACCACGGACTTATCCTCTCGATGAATGATAACCACTTGGAAAGTCCGAGGGAGGGTTGTTCGGTATAATCATCATATGAATACCCATCTGTATGCTTGGACATCTCTATGCCCTTACCAAGAAACGCAGTACACAACATCACAGATGCTAGTCTCGAGCTCAAGCGGCCTTTATCCCTGTTTTAGGCGGCTGAATCGACTAGGAACGAATTTAGAATATGCAGTGTTTACAAATGAGTTTCAACATCGAATTACGATTCATTTGTATTAAAGTATAATCAAGGTCTTTATCTATGTTGTTCACATGGGTATACAGATAAAGAAATAACAAACCATGAAACATTAAATTATATTAAAATAAAGATTGTTTATTACAACTGAGTCAATAAATTCCCTAGCCAACAGTTGGCTTACAATGCATCAACTCTAACAATAATTAGATTTAAATTAGGATAAATTCGTAATTGAAAAATAGTTTTTGAAGTTCTAATATTCAAAAGACACACACAACACATGGTAGTCATAATTCTCAATACGTGGAAAAGTACGTATGAGCCATGAGGATCCATTGTGGTTATATATATTTGTAGCATTTTTTAAAATAATTTTCCGAAATATATTTCTCGAAATTAAATCAATAAAGGAAAAAATAGCTTTTGTCCTTCCTTTATATTTACCTCTTTTTTATTTGGGTGCACGGATAATGTTAGAGTAGATGTCCTTGTAAGCCAAGTGTTGGCTATGGATTTTACTGACTCACTTGTAATAAATAATCTTCATTTTAATATAACTCAGTATTTTATGGTTTTTTTTTTCTTTATCTGTATACTCATGTGAACAACATAGATAAAGATCTTGATTATAGTTTTATACAAATGAATCGTAATTCGATGTTGAAATTCATTTGTAAACACTGTATGATCTAAATTCGTTCCTAGTCGATTCAGCCGCCTAAAACATGAACAAATTAAAGGTCACTTGAGCTCGAGACTAGCATCTGTGATGTTGTGTACCGTGCTTCTTGCTAAGGGCATAGAGATGTCCAAACATGCAGATAATCAGTCATATGAAGATTATACTGAAAAATCCTCCCTCGGACTTTTCAAGTGATTATCATTCATCGAGAGGATAAGTCCGTGGTTATGATTGTACACCATTAGTCCTTAGGACCCGGGACAACACTGAGGCTCTATATGCTAGAGCTGTGCTTGGACTCGTTTACCGGCTCCAGGAGAGTCATCAGGTGGTGAGATTGGGTACAATTGCGACACGTGTAGGAGCCAGTGCATTGTCGGGAATTCACCGCTCACCTACGGATGTGGATATCCTATGTGATCTGATGAAACAATAGTGCATGTAATCTCTGACCAGATTATGAGATGTACGTTGGAGAAGAAGTTCTTCAATAGTACATGCGATGCCACTATTTATATGTGTCACATTGTTATAGAATTATTATGCAACCCTAGATGAACCAATAGTTGCAGATTCGATCGTGATATATGATATGAAGGGACCGTACTGTACGTTAATCATAATCGACTGGTTCTTGCAGGCACTATCAGTGATACCTAGAGAATCATGAGACAATACTACTAGACGCTCTTACCATGATTCGATGGATTTAATCAGAAATATGATTTTTGACATTCTAATGATCAATTGTTGATACATAGAATGTGGAAATTTAGGGTAAGCCCGAATAAAGGATTATGTCCTGAATCACAATGAGTTATGAACTCACGACTAGCTGTATCTCTGAACCATTAAGGATCGCACAAGCACTAGATCATTTGTTCTCGTTGAGAGAATAAATTCAAGGAGTCGAATTTATATTATGATATATTAAATTCAAGGAGTTGAATTTATGATAATTAAATTTTGGGAAAATAAATTCTAGGAGTTGAATTTATGAGATAGTAAATTCAAGAAGTTGAATTTATGAAATTTGGAGAGAATAAATTCAAGAGTTGAATTTATAAAATTTGAGGATTTAATTTATTAAACTCAAAAGCTGAATTTATTAAATATTAAATTAAATATAGTGGAAAGTGTGTTTAATGTGCTTGTAGGAGTACAAGTCCAACATACTAAATAATTAAATTTCTTAATGAACTTTGATTAATTAATTAAACTAGTTGGACTAACTCAATTAATTAATCAAGTTCATTAATGTTAATTATGAATATTAGGTCATGGATTGTTTATAAAAGAGGAAAAAAAGGCCATAACCCTAGCAACCCCAAGACTCCAAATTTTCGAAAAGCCTCCCCTTCTCTCAAAATATTTTCGGCCACCTTGAATATTATTCAAGGTCTTGAGCCGCCTCTTTATTTAATCTCCAACGTTAAAATTTCTTTCAAATAATCTAGTGTTATTTGGAAGAAGAACAAACGATCTAGTCGTAAACTTGATAGAAGGATTAAAGAAATGAGATTTTCTAACCCCGAAATAGTAGGAGCCGTGTAAATCTTTCACCAAAAGTATAAAATTTAAACTCCATATGAATGTTTAATTTTAAAACTATACAAGTGTCCAAATACATCTTGAATGTCAAGATCTAAAATTTTAAAACTTCCGCTGCATTTGGGCACGAGAAAACCGAGATCCAACAGATAATACAAAAATTGAATCTCGATCCTTTATTTTTTATTTTTGGATAAAAAATCAAAATCACTAAAGATAAGCGAAAATAGTCAAATTTACACTTTTCCCACCAGAAAATAGATGCCTATATTTTATTTTATTTTTAAAAAACCATTTGGTTACATTTTCAAAATAAGATATATTTAGCGTGGATCATGCCATATATGCTTGATAGTTAAATTCAAACATAAAATGAATATTTAAAAATAAAATATCATAATTCGTGAACCGTAATTTTGTACGCTAATATTATTCTTTCCACCAAAGGTTGGTCAAAGTTGGAGTCAGTCGCTATCATTTTTCCCTGCATCACATTTAATAAAGTAAATGAAATGGAAAAAACGTGAATATTTCCCAATGAGAGACGTGCCAAGAAATTTTGTCAACGGAACACAAACAAATGTTCAAAAATTTTATAATCAAATTAACAAGAAACGTTTTGAAAATGGACTTTAGTAATATATCATATAATGATTTTCGAATGACACAATTATTGGATGAACTTGAAATTTATCATAGCTAATACGAAATATTATATGAATATGTATGATGAATTTGAAGCTTATGGTCATACTTTTCTAAACAACAAAAATACATTTGAAATCCATCAATATTCCAAACGCAACCTTACTGTGTTTTTCTTCAATCTTAATGAGCTGGGGCTCTTTCAATATTGTATTTAAATAAAAAAATATGCACAGCTTAGAAAGTTGGTTGCATAAATAGATTTATCAATGTTATTTGCAAGAGTACTTGCAAAATGGTGGACTTAATTCACTTTTCTTATGGGTTCTAAATCTACTTCAATGTCTATCAACTTCTCATTTACCTAAATTGATTTTGGTAACTTAAATATACGAAATTTATCTATCCGAGAGGTTGATTTTATTATATAAAAAAAAACCAATTTTTATTAAGAGGTACCTACTTGAATCATTGGTCAAAGTTAGGTTGAAACAAAATTTTTACAAACTAAAATCCTATGATCACATATGGATGAAATTATATGTATGTATATAAAACACTTAAGAGAGTTTAATCAAAAGATAATTGCACTATGAGAGAGCTAGAATGTGGGTGTGAGTGAATTTCCCTTGGAGATTTATTGGGTCGCTAGGTGAACGTGATGTCTTGAACCATTTTGCATATTTATGAAAACTAAGACAATAAACAAATAAGATTTATTAATAATATTTTCCTCATATTGGGCATGATGAGTACGATTCATGTTCCCGAGTGGATTTCAATTGGCTCACTTTTGATAATTGGTTTCTCATTCATCCAAAATTGATTTCAAGAAATTAAATATATTGAAATTATTTAATGGTGACTTAAACTTCATTTAGCCAATTTAAATAATCAGTTAAAATCAGCCCAAACCAAACTTTTGAAACTCAATTTCCTACGTACGTAATATACATCTAATCCCTTTACTTGGCTAAAATATTGATGGATAGACATTCGTCCTTGACCATAATAATCAAATAATTTCAAAAATATGTCATTTCACATGGGTCTAAGATGATTATTGTAAGTGTACACATTTCAAAAATATAATGTCCATTGCCGATATTTTATAATGCGAATTAAACTTATTATAAATTATTAAATATAAGCAAACACTTTTAAGTCTATATGATTTTATAATATGCCATATGATTTTATGTATTTTATTATGTGTCATGGTTTTAAATATTTTATGAGTGTGTGTCATGTGAGACCGTCTCACGGATCTTAATCTGTGAGACGGGTCAACACTACCGATATTCAAAATAAAAAGTAATACTCTTAACATAAAAAGTAATATCTTTTCATGAATGACCCAAATAAGATATATGTCTCACAAAATACGACCCGTGAGACCGTCTCACACAAGTTTTTGCCTTTGTATTTTAAGATTTTCACCGGCATGTGATATAACACAGGTGACAATGGTAATCAAAACTAGTTAATATATGTAAATTTTTATAAATAAAAACTACGAGCCTAGAAATATGTTATATCGAGAATGACATTTTTGAATATAAATTTTAAACGAGAAAAGTATAAGATTTTATTTTAGGGATATTTGGGGCTGAAAAACCTATGTTTTTTAAAGGAGCCCTTGATCTCAATGTTTGACCCACAGGCATATGCTCTAGCATTAGTATAAGCCCTAGTATTAAAAGGAAAACCCTAACCCTCTCTCTCCATTCAGCAGCTGTCACTATTCCCTTTTACCTTAGAGTTTTCGAAAATCCTCCCATCCCTTCAAGAAATTTTGACGTCTTTTGATTGATTCAAGGCTAAAAGTCGATTTTCGGAGTCCAAATCTCATCCCCGTTAAAGAAAGACAAGTTTATTTTGTTTCTTGACGTATCATGTAATGAATTTCGTTTTTAGGGTGTGGGGGTTTATTTTTATAAGTTTTTCTCGTAAGGTAATATTTTTTCTATGAAAATAAGCATCTCCTCATACACATGTCGTGTCAACGCATTCATTCAGTCAGATCACCATATGCATCCATTTTTATGGTAAGAGTATGATATAACCACTCGATATAACGATCTACATGAGGTTCTTATTTAAGAAAGTCCCGAGAGAGAGTAACATTTTTTTAGCCAGGGATCTCTTTTGCCAAAACATGATGTGTGCTCCATGCGAGCATCAACAATACTACTCTATTTACAAAATAATTGTAGTATTCAATCCAGGATAGAAGATTGAGTATTTGCTCGTGGTTTAGGCCAGTGAGTTCTATTCAATTTTGGATGTATGATCCAAGAAGATAGTATTTAATTAATTTTTATTGATGTATGGCTGATTTCATGTTGCTCTTGCAAGGAAAATAATTTTCCCTACTTTCATTAACTTTATGACGAAAGTCTGGAAGGAAGATTACTCATTGGCTATGCATTAATTCATGAAAATCATTTTAATTATGAATTCATGACTAAATTTTATGAAGTTTGATATAAGACATGGTTCTTTTCCATATATTTGTGTCTGAATGAATTACACATGAAGAATTTACAAGGCATGAAAAGTAAGAGCATGAAAATGATAATTTGATGTTATATACATGTTTGTGGTAGCAGTACGATATTAATGGCCCAAGACGAGCTCCGGAGAAGGCTTTTCCAAAAACGGCGTTACACGTATTAGTTTCGGGTAATGCAGGTTGTATCAGAAAGGGGATCGGTTACATTGCTCGGAAGCGCAACTGAAATTTTTTGAAAAATCATATTTTCAAGCAAGAAAACCCACTTAGATGTGTAGCAAATAACATAAAACACAAAAATGTCATACATAGTGTGTTAAGAACTTTACTTATCAATAACAAGGATTAATGTTTTTGGCTCCAACTAAGTTGTAAACAACTTAACTCCTGAAAGGATGACCCAATCTACAAGCTTCCAAGAGCACACCTTGCTCAAATGGATTCTTTCTTCCAAATTTGGTCTACCACTAACTAAGATAATTTTAACGTCTACCGTTCTAAAAATGCGAAATTTTTTTTTCCTATAAAGGCTCGTATTTACAAAATAACATTTGAAATAATTGTATTTATTTGACAATAAAATTAGCGCAATTTAAAATAACAAACATCAAACGTAAATATAAATGAGTAAAAATCGTAATATCCTTAACGTATATAAAAATGTTTAACTCCTCTCAAAAGCTCATAAATCAATATGCGGAAAATCGTGCGGTCCTCGGGTCGTGTCACCACACCAGAGCTGCCTACTCAAAGTTCAGCACCTCCAGTCTCCTCAGCAACAAACTCACCTGCATGACACACGTCTAGTGAGTCTAAAGACTCAACACACCTGTGTCAGAAATAACAAGTACATATACATAGCATACATCGGTGAAAAATAGCATACTTAACATATATTTCATGTCTGCAGTAAAATCGTATGCGTAAACTTTTCCTGTCAAAACATGGTAATAATCATAGCATGTATCATTGTGTCAACATATACGTGTTAATTTTTTTAATTTGAATTCCGTTCATTAGCTTTGACTTTCGTATCATCATATCAGTCGATGGATCCATCTACGTGTAACCGTGGTACCCGACGACGAGGATCATCAGCAACAACATTACCCTCCCATTGAGTCCCGGCCTTACATGTCATCGTGTTAGTCACAACTAAATCACTTCCTTAAAAAACGTGTCATCATAATCATCGCTTAAATAAAAGCATGCATATATATAATTTTTCCTCTAAACCAAGCATGCAACGTATTTATCGCAATTACGTAAAAATCATGAACATGATCCATAAACGTTTAAAATATCATAAATTTGTGCTCAAAGCGCTGACAGGACCAAAATCTCACCCTGGGTGCAAAATGACCATTTTGCCCATGGAAACCCAAAAATTACCGTTTTACCCCTGGACCTCTAAAATTGACCCGAAGCCCTTGATGAACTTCTTGTAGTAATCTGACAATCCCAAGAAATTACAGATCTCTGTCACGCTCTTCAGAACTGGCCAATCTCTGATTGCCTCTACTCTTCTGGGGTCGACCTCTATGCCATCTTGCAACACAATGTGGCCCAAGAATGACACCCTGTTGAGCCAGAACTCACACTTGTTGAACTTTGCATATAGTCATCTATCGTGTAGAGTCAGCAATACTAGTCCTCAGATGATGACTGTGCTCATCCCCGTTCTTCGAATAGATCAGAATATCGTCAATGAAAACTATGACGAACTGATCCAAAAATTGCTGGAATACGCGATTCATGAGATCAATGAAGATCGCTGGCACGTTTGTCAGACCGAAGGGCATCACCAAGAACTCATAGAGCTCGTAACGCGTCCGAAAAGCTGTCTTATGCACATCTGACTCCCTCACTTTCAGATGGTGATATCCGGATCGGAGGTCTATCTTGGAGAACACTGAGGCTCCCTGAAGCTGATCAAATAAGTCATCGATCCTAGGCAACGGATACTTATTCTTAACTGTGACCTGTTCAGCTCTCTGTAGTCAATGCACAGTCGCATGCTGCCATCCTTCTTCTTGACAAACAGAACTGGTGCGCTCCGTGGAGAAAAACTAGGGTGAATGAAATCCTTATCTAGCAGATCCTGAATCTGATCAATGAGCTCCTTCATTTCTGCAGGCGCTAATCGGTAGGATGCCTTAGATATCGGCAATGTCCTTGGCATGAGCTCAATAGAGAAGTCCACATCTCTGTCTGGTGGAATGCCTAAAACATCGTCAAGGAACACACTGGATAACTCACTGACCACATCTACAACCTCCAACATCTGACTGACTGGCTTGTCACTGACACGATGCTGGCTAAGAACGCCTGACAGCCTCTCTTGATAAGCTTCCTCTCACACATGCAGGAAATGACGTGCGGGAACTGCTGATGTCTAGCGGCCTCAAAAACAAATGGTTTCCCCCTCGGGTGGTCTGACAGAAACTTGCCCTCGTCGAAAATCTATGACTGCACCGTGAGAAGATAGCCAGTCCATACCCAACATCATGTCAAACTCTGGCAACGGTAGTACTATCAGATCTGCCTGTACTGCCTTCTGTTGCAATTTAAGCTCCAATCCTCTCACTATCCGGGATGTGAACATCTGATCTCCGGATGGGATCGATACTTTGAAATCCAAATCCATCGCTGCAGGTATGATTCCTAGTCCGCTTCATGAAAGATTCGGATATAAATGAGTGTGTAGCCCCTGAATCTACAGTGCATGCGTGGCTACACCTGAAATATATATCCTCCGTGCGACAAAACATCCCATCAAATCTAATAGAGTTGAACTTAAGGAATTTCTTATCGAAAATTAACCCAAAATCCTCGAAAAAACACTGAAATAATCCAATCATTGTTCCCAAAAATTCGAATTCAACCTCAGAAAAATAAAAAATTGCAAATTAACCCCTTAAAGTTTCGAAAATTGCAACATGACTCTATTCTCCTATTTGAATTCAACCCCAAAAATTTACAAAATTTCGAGAATGTTACCAATAAATCCTCTAAATTACAGAAGTTTCGAAAATAGCCCCAACTAGGTAAAACATGTGTCCTAATTCTTTCTGTGTTATCGATCCCAACAGTCAATTCAAATACTGATCATACCATTACATGCAATCAAAGTGATAAACACAAAGACTTAAGCATAAAAGTTACCAGTGATCAAAGTAGAGTCTGGCTCCGCCTCAGCCTCCTTGGCATGCATCACATATGCCCTGCCGATAGTGGGACCCTTGTTCTGAGGGCAATCTGCAGCCTTGTGCCCTTCTTGTTTGCATACGAAGCATCTGTAGCTGCCCCGCATGCATTTTCCATAGGATATCCATACCCGAAGGTAAGCGGTGAATCCCCGACTACAATGCATCGACTCCTATATGTTTCGACAAAACACCTAACCTTGACACCTGATGACTCCATGAGAGTCGGTAAACAAGTCAAAGTGCAATGCTAGCATATAGAGTCTCAATGCTTGTCCCGGGTCATAAGGACTAATGTTGTACAACCATAAACTAGGACGTTTCCACTCGATAAGTGAGAACCACTTGGAAAGTCCTTTATGGAGGGTTGTTCAGTGCACTCTACAAGGAGAACCAATCTAGCATGCTCGGACATTACAATGTCCCCTACCAATGAAACATGGTAATCACATCGCAGATACTAGTCTCAAGCTCGAGCGGCCTTTATCCTTCTTAGCGACGGCTGAATCGATTAGGAACTATTTAGAATATACAGTATTCCAAATATTAGTTTCATGATACTCATCATATGAGCATCTCCTATTCTTTCTATATTTGTATATTTAAGGACTTTCTCTATGCAACTAGCATAGGGTATACAGATAAATATGTGCCAAAGCAATAATTTCAAATATTATTAAAATAAAAATTATTTATACATAGAGTTTAATCATGAATCCTCGGCCAACACTTGGCTCGACGGACACCTACTCTAACAACCTCCCACTTGCACTAGAGCCAATTACCCATATGCTTCAAACCCATCGATTCACGATGCTTTTCAAATAGTGGTCCAGGTAAAGGCTTAGTTAGTGGATCAGCAACATTATCTACGGAGTCGACTTAGTCAATCAACACTTCTCCTCTTTCCACAATCTCTCGGAGGATGTGGTTCTTTCTCAATACATGTTTGGATTTTTGATGAGACATTGGCTCATTCGCCTGAGCAATGGCTCCCGTGTTGTCACAAAACACCGGGACAGGAGCAAATCCATTAGGAATGACGCCCAACTCTTGGACGAAATTCCTTATCCAAATAGCCTCCTTTGCTGTAGCTGATGCAGTAATGTATTCGGCCTCAGTGGTGGAATCCGCAGTACTTTCTTGCTTGGAACTCTTCCAAGAGACAGAAGCACCATTGAGCATGAATACAAACCCAGAGGTTGACTTTGAGTCATCTATATCGCTTTGGAAGCTAGAGTCGACATAGCCTTCCAATATCAGTTCTCCACCCCCATAGACCAAGAATAACTTATTGGTCCTTCTCAAATACTTGATGATGTCTTTCACAGCTTTTCAGTGTGGAAGACCAGGGTTTGATTGATATCTACTCACTACACTTAGTGCAAATGCCACGTCAGGACGTGTAGATATCATCTCATTCATGATACTACCAATTGCAGATGCATAAGGAATGCTTTTCATCGCCACTATCTCTGCATCAGTCTTGGGAGAAATATACTTGGATAGGGACACGCCATGACACATTGGTATATGTCTTCTCTTGGATTCATCCATCAAGAACCGCTTAACGATGGTATCAATGTATGTGGACTGGGTGAGACCGAGCAATCTTCTTGATAGATATGTAGTTCTAATACAAAATATGCTTCACCCGAAGTCCTGCATCGAAAAAGTTACTCGCTAACCATATTTTAGTTGATTGCAGTATCCCTACATCATCCCCAATGAGTAGAATGTCATCAACATAAAGTACCAGGAATGTCAAAGCACTCCCACTGACCTTCTTATACACACGTTCCTTAGGATTCTTAGTGAAACCAAACTCTTTGATTGTACTATCGAATATGAGGTTCCAAATGTCTGCTTTAGACCATAAACAGATCTCTGAAGTTCACATATCATATGGTCACTTCCGATAGATGTAAACCCTTCAGGTTGAGACATGTAAATCTATTCCTTAATATCCTCATTAAGAAATGTTGTCTTTACATTCATATGTCATATCTCATAGTCATACCATGCAGCTATGACTAGCAATATCCTTATAGACTTGAACATTGCAACTGAAGAAAATGTTTCCTCAAAGTCAACTCCTTGTCTTTGAGTATATTTTTTTCTACCAATCGCGCCTTGAAGGTCAATACCTTCCCATCTGTCCCAAATTTCCTCTTGTAAATTCATTTACAACCTATAGGAACAGTTCCCTTAGGTGGATCCACAAGATTCCACACTTGGTTCGAATGCATGGAATTCATCTTAGATTCCATAGCTTCAAGCCATTTGGATGAATCGGCATCAGATAACGCTTCCTTGAAGGTCATTGGATCACATCCATGGTTATTCTCATCATGGCATTCTTCAAGAAACAGACCATACCTCATAAGTGGTCTCGAGACTCTCTCGGATCTTCTAGGAGCTTGTATCTCCTCTATTGACTCTTCGGGTGTAGGTTCTACAATTGTGGGTGTCTCTCTTCGAGTTCTATCATCTCCACTTTTTTCTATCCAATAGCAATTCCTTTTTCAAAAAGGTTGCATTCCTAGAAACAAACACCTTTGTTTTTTTGGGATGATAGAGGTGATGAAATAGGCATGTCCATGCTTAGTGGTGATGCTAAGCGGACCGCACATATCGGTATGAATCAAATCTAATAACCCTTTGGCTCGCTCTACGTGGCTCTTAAAGGAAATTGTGGTCATCTTTCCTTTTAGACAGGACTCACAAGTCGTGAGAAAATTAATATCAGACATATAAAACATACTTACTCCCACTAGCTTGTTCATCATTCTAGGGAAATATGTCCTAATCGAACATGCCATAATTGTGACCAATTTAGAGTATCTTGTTTTCGCTTGTTTGTTGTTGTTATTGCTTGGACATTGTTTAGTAGTATATCTTTCAATTTTATGTTGTAGAGATCGTTTTCAAGTTCACCAGTACCTATCAAACATTCGTTCTTGTAAATGTTTCAAACACCTTTGCTAAATAAACAAGAATATCCATCTTTATCAAGCATAGAAATGAAAATAATTTTTTTCACCAAATCGGGTACGAACAAAATATATCTTAAAATTAACTTAAAATCACTGTTAAATAATAAGTAAACATCTCATACGGCCTTGGCAGCAACTCTTGCTCCATTACCCATCCTCAAAAAGGTCTCACCTTCCCTAAATCTTCTACTTCTTCCCATCACCTATAAATCATTACAGAGATGTGAGCCACAGCGGTATCTAATAACAAAGAAGTAGAGTTAATTGAAATGTTTACTTCAATATAGAACATACCATTTCCAGAACCCTTCTGGGAAAGATATTCTCTGCAGTTACGCCTCCAATGTCCAGGCTTCTTGCAGTGATGACAGATATCAACATTCTTGTCAGCCTTAACTAACTGTTGAAACGTCTGCTATTCGTTTTCTTAAAACGTGCTAGAAATATTTTTTTTAAAACCCAACTTAGCAGTTCGGCTGAACCATAAAATATTTTTGCCATCATTTTAAAATAAATAAACCAACTATAATTTGAAAACCAAAGGAAAATAGTTTGAATCATAAAATCGTCAAACGTTTTACCAAACCTAAAAACGTTATTTGAAAACTATAGCACATACTATAACCTCTCAAAAATCTCTCATAACATAAATAAAAAGTCTTAAAAATATATTTAACATCACTTAAAATCATAAATCATTACTAGTGGGAAAAACTTGCGTCTGTCCTCGGGTTATATGCTCCTTCAAGCCAGCAAAGTCAACCATCAAGACCTCCATTAATATTATTATCATAATCACCTGCATCAATCACACCTAGTGAGTCTGAAGACTCAACACATCATATTCTTGATACCAAATAATACGTATAAAATCACAAGCAACAGTGAAAACACTTTTACGTAAAAATACCATTTTCAGGACATGCATAAACTTAAAAACTTGAACATTTTCATAAATATTTTTCATATCATCCTTAACATATTCATATTCATATTATCATCAACATATACGTATTCTTTTTCCTTTTCGTTGAATTCAGATATTTAATTGTGACTTTTGTATTCATCTACGTCTACGTGTTGGGTGATGGATCCATCTACATATAACCACAGTACTGGGCGGCGGGGACACCAGCAACACTCTCACCGGTAAACTAGGCCTTGGCCTTACGTATTAACATATCATCGTATACCATATACATATTCATATCTGTATCCAAGGAAACACGATCGTCGGGCTTCCACTGGGACCATAACCCTCACGATATCTCAACATATCATCGTATTAGTCACAATTACTTTACTTCCTTCAACGTTTCATATTCTCATCACTTTATAAAATTTAAACATGCATATAATGTTTTCTTCTAAATCAAGCATGCAACATGTCTTTTAAAGGTCCACGTTAAATCATAAAATCCATAAATGTTTTAAAAATAACATTTTAACATACACATATCCACGAACATTTAAAAATAATAATTTAACATATAAAAATTCATAAACAGGTGAAATAATCATATTAGCATATAAAACATCATTAATGACACTCCCATGACGTTTATTAATTTCTAGGTGTAAAATGACTGCTTTACCCATGGACGTAAAATTTCAAGTTTTTGACTTTTTCTTAATTTCATTGACTCTAACATGCCCCAAATAATTATTTAAGCTTAAATAAATTTTCTCATATTTTTATTTAGCTTAGATCGATGACTTTTAATTTATTCTCAAAATATAACATATTAATGCGTTATAATCTCGAATTAAACCAACTTTAATATAAAATTTCCAAATTTAAAACTTAGACTTTTAATAATTATTTGAGCTTAAATATAATTTTTCCTAATTTTGTTAAGCAAAAATCTAGGCGTTCCAATTAATTCGTTAATTAGCGTTTCGTGAGACGATTAAATCTCAAATAAATCCAAAACTCATTATTTTGATCAAAAACTTTAAACATAGCATTTTTATTATTTATTATACCCTTCCAAGTCATGAGCCACCCACGTGGACCCATGGATTCAATTTTCCCTATTAAATTCGAAATATTGACCCATTGGCGAATAACCCGAGCCATCTCTCAATTTACTCGAGTCACGCCCGAGCCACCTCGAGCCAAAACCTAGCAAACCCACCTAGAGACCCTACTTACCAAGCCCAGCCCAAAGAACCAGGCCTGGCCCGCTCAATAACCAGCTGGAAAGTTAGACCATGTGCTGCATGTGTGTGTACGTGAGTTCCCTTGAACAATAGGACTCCTACCTAGTCTAGGACCCTTCCAGCCCTTAACCAATTGACCCCTCATGACCCTAACCTTCCTTGGACCACGCCCAGACCCAGCCCAGACCAGCCTAGCCCCTTGAGCTCACGCACGAAGCACTGCATCAGACCCTTGCTTGGCCGAGAATCTCCCTCCTTGACACGGACTCCACGTTTCTGTTGCTAGGCCTCTAGCCATCGAGCCACCCCTTGAACCAGCCCCTCAAGCACCCTCCTAGGACCATAAAGAGTCGGCCTAGCCTAGCCCAGAGCCCCCTGGCCGAGCCTCTTCTTCCCTGCACCAGCTGAAACCCATGCGCTACTTCCCTTCAATTTTCGGGTAGAGTCCTAGCTTGCTAGGAATCCTCCCCAGCCCCTGGTCTCGAGTTCTAGCATGTCTAGGACTATTCCCTTGACCCAACCATGACCTTAGCTAGCCCTGGCCCCAGTCGAGCTGAGCCATACCCCAAGTTTCCCCTCTTAGCCGATCACCTTGACCCCTAAACACCATATTTCTGTCCAGCTTGCAAGTTTCTAGTTTGCTGCTTTTGTGTGTGTGTTCTAGGCCTTTAAACTTGTGCAAATACATGCTTATTCATATCCTAATTCATGGCAGCCCCTAAACCACATAATAAACAAATTTTTGGATGAAAACCCAAGCCTTAAAAATCACCTATGATGCAAATCCGAAAATATATCATGATGCAACTTATTTTTCATGAAAAACACAATTAAATAAATACTATGGTGTGATGGATGAGTAAAAAGAGAATTATGGCATGCCTTTGCATTTTAAACGCACGATTTTATGTTGACGACGAAGAACAACGACGAGGAAACGACAGCTTGAAACCCTTTCAAACTTGATGCTTTTCCCCTTAATTTTCCTTGTTTGTGCTGTGTGATTTTGAAAGGGAAGATTTTGAAGAGTAATGGGGTGTGGGGCGTGAGTTAATATGACATTGAGGTGAGGTTTTTGTGCTTAAATAATAATTAAAAACACTAACAAAACTTTAGGTCCATTAGGAAGTTAATTAGGCCCAATTAAACTCATTAATGTTTAACTAAAATATTAAAAATAATTTGGTTTAAATAAGTTTGTGAAATTATTAGCTGTGTTGTCAAAACGTTCGTATTTTTGTTGAAAATCCAACACCGATAAAATTTACGTCATGATGTATAAAATCACCTCAAAACTCCATATTTTCAAAATTAAGAAAAAGCATAACCCTTAGTTTAAATAATTAAAAACAATTAACCAATAAAATTATTTTCTATTTTTTAGCCCTCGGTCTCCGTTCCTCGATTGCAACTCGAATAACCTTTAAAAATATATTTTAATGAAATCATGTAGAAAAATATATTTTAAATATGTCAATTTGCATGCATTTGGTTCGCGTGGACTTTCAAATTTTTCGGGGCTTTACAATCTTCCCCCCTTAAATTGAATTTCGTCCTCGAAATTCGCTTATCCTCAATAATCAAAATTTTAGACTTAGTCCTATTATCCCAAAAATCCACGCTTCCGCTGCGCACTCTGATTAAACTTAAACTCTAGAATATTCTTACGTCTCCTTGATTCCAATTAAATTTACCTTCTAAATTCTTATTTTGCAACTCGCAACTTAAAAAGACCCATAACGACTTAGTGTTGTTACTAATATAACCTCGAATTTCAATTTTTCTTACAATTCACAATATTAAAAGTTGGATGACCATACTTATCTTATATTAATTTCCTTATTTTTTACCCAAAATATTCATCAACTTATCATATTTCAACATTAAAATATCAAACGCATCCGCTAACGCTTAGATTTTCAAGCCTAATATTGTTTCATCCTACAAAAATCCTTGATTAACATTCCTTATAACTTATAACCAAGATATCCCAAGGTTCTGAATATTTTTAAAATTCTAAATCATCAAAATTCTTACCATTTAATTCATTCAATTCTCACTTATTGTTAAACTAGTCCCCAAATTCCTTAAAAGTTTCAAAATAAATTCTTAATTTCCTCAAAAATTATCCAATTGGTCCTTAATTTCAAAAATCCTATGATTAACCCATAAGTTCTTGGCATTCTTAATTCCTTTCTACGGGTTTCCCATAACATAAATTTCGATAAATTTAAACTTATTTATCCAAAATCAATTCATATAACCAATCTTACCTTTCATCAAACCTAAAAATCCCAATTTATACATTTTCTTACTTCCAAAGATAATCGCAGTCTTCGAATCATTATTCCTTATATCTAATTCCCAAAAATTAATTCAACTAATAACCACGAATCATAAATATTTTCTTAGAAAATCTACGTGTCCCAAAAGCATTCATAATATTCACGATTGACTTATGACCCAAAAAGTAGAATGTCAATACTAAAACCCAAAATCAATATAGTACAATTCCACCACAAAGCCAACATGCGTTGAAATCAAATAATTGCTTATTTCATATCGTAACACGTATAAAACTAAAGTATATAAATCATATATTATCATAAAGCTACTAAACACGTGACGTAAACATATGATTCATATAATTATGCAGGTAACATCATAAAATCATATAAAGCATGTAAACTTACTAACTGAGGCTTGACGACTGATCTTTCCGACGCTGATGGTGGCACAACCCTTTACAGAACCATTGCTCTGATACCAACTGAAACGTCTGCTATTCGTTTTATTAAAACGTGCTAAAATTTTTTTTAAAAAACCCCACTTAGCGTTCGGCCGAACCATAAAATATTTTTGACATCATTTTAAAATAATCAACCAACTATAATTTGAAAACCAAAGGAAAATAGTTTGAATCATAAAATCGTCAAACGTTTTACCAAACCTAAAAACGTTATTTGAAAAGTTTAGTCCATACTATAACCTCTCAAAAATCTCTCATAACATAAATAAAAAGTCGTAAAAATATATTTGGCATCACTTAAAATCATAAATCATAACTAGTGCGGAAAACTAGCGTCGGTCCTCGGGTTATGTGCAACTTCAGTCTAGCAAAGTCAACCATCAAGACCTTCATTAACATTATTATCATAATCACCTGCATCAATCACACCTAGTAAGTCTAAAGACTCAACACATCATATTCTTGATACCAAATAATATGTATAAAACCACAAGCAACAGTGAAAATACTTTTACGTAAAAATACCATTTTCATGACATGCATAAACTTCAAAACTTGAACATTTTCATAAACATTTTTCATATCATCCTCCACATATTTATATTCATATTATCATCAACGTATACATATTATTTTTCCTTTTCGTTGAATTCATATCGTTAATTGTGACTTTCGTGTTCATCTACGTCTACGTGTTGGGTGAAGGATCTATCTACATTTAACCACAGTACTAGGCGACGGGGACACCAGCAACACTCTCACCGGTCAACTGGGTTTTGGCCTTACGTATTAACATATCATCATATACATATACATATTCATATCCGTATCCAAGGAAATACGATCGTCGGGCTCCCACTGGGACCATAACCCTAACGATATCTCAACATATCATCGTATTAGTCTCAATTACTTCAATTCCTTCAACGTTTCATATTCTCATCACTTTATAAAATTTAAACATGCATATAACATTTTTCTTTTAAACCAAGCATGCAACATGTCTTTTAAATGTCCACGTTAAATCATAAAATCCACAAACGTTTTAAAAATAACATTTTAACATATACTGTAACGCCCCAGATTCGACGACTGTCCTCACTGTATCAAGACGAGTCTTTCCAGCGTGCTTATGTCCTCACTCACACGCACCCTGGGAAACTTCACAGGAGGTCACCCATCCCAAAATTGCCCCAAGTCAAGCACGCTTAACTTTGGAGTTCTTATGTGATGAGCTACCGAAAAGAAGATGCACCTTCGTGATATGAGTAGTACAAATCAAATCTTTTAAGCCCTCTTCAACTGTACAGTCCATTACATTGAACAGTCTCGAAATCCCTCTCATTCCCGTGTGGGTTCGGTTCATTCATGTTCCCTTCACCTAGAAGCCTGCCAGGAGCCGCTCATTGTCCGTGCAACTGATGGCACCGGCGATCACCCCCCGCCCTCTTCGGCCCCGGGCCTCACATGCCCACCAGCTTCCGCTTGGTTCGTCCCCGAACCACACCGTACTAAGAGAGGTCGGCTCTGATATCACTTGTAACGCCCCAGATTCGACGACTGTCCTCACTGTATCAAGACGAGTCTTTCCAGCGTGCTTATGTCCTCACTCACACGCACCCTGGGAAACTTCCCAGGAGGTCACCCATCCCAAAATTGCCCCAAGTCAAGCACGCTTAACTTTGGAGTTCTTATGTGATGAGCTACCGAAAAGAAGATGCACCTTCGTGATATGAGTAGTACAAATCAAATCTTTTAAGCCCTCTTCAACTGTACAGTCCATTACATTGAACAGTCTCGAAATCCCTCTCATTCCCGTGTGGGTTCGGTTCATTCATGTTCCCTTCACCTAGAAGCCTGCCAGGAGCCGCTCATTGTCCGTGCAACTGATGGCACCGGCGATCACCCCCCGCCCTCTTCGGCCCCGAGCCTCACATATACATATAATTGAAGATTTAAAAATCATAATTTAACATATAAAAATTCATAAACAGGTGAAATAATCATATTAGCATATAAAACAGCATTAATGACACTGCCATGACGTTTACTAATTTCTAGGGGTAAAATGACCGCTTTACCCATGGACGTAAAATTTCAAGTTTTTGACTTTTTCTTAATTCCATTGACTCTAACATGTCCCAAATAATTATTTAAGCTTAAATAAATTTTCTCATATTTTTATTTAGCTTAAATCGAGGACCTTTAATTTATTCTCGAAATATAACATATTAATGCGTTTTAATCACGAATTAAACCAAACCTTAATATAAAATTCCCAAATTAAAAACATAGACTTTTAATAATTATTTGAGCATAAAAATTATTTTCTCTGATTTTATTAAGAAAAAATCTAGGCGTTTCAATTAATTCGTTAATTAGCGTTTCGAAAGGCGATTAAATCCCGAATAAATCGAAAACTCATTATTTTGATTTCAAACTTTAAACATAGCATTTTTATTGTTTATTCTACCCTTCCAAGTCATGATCCATCCCCTTGGACCCATGGATTCAATTTTCCTTATTAAATTAGAAATATTGACCCATTGGCGAACAACCCGAGCCATCTCCCAATTTATTCGAGCCACGCCCGAGCCACCTCGAGCCAAAACCTAGCCAACCCACCTAGGGACCCTACTTACCAAGTCCAGCCCAAAGAACCAGCCCTGTCCCGCTCAAACACCTGTTGGAAAGTGAGACCATGTGCTGCATGTGTTTGTACGTGAGTTCCCTGGAACAATAGGACTCCCACCTAGTCTAGGAACCTTCCAGCCCTTAACCACTTGACGCCTCATGACCCTAACCTTCCCTGGACCACTCCTAGACACAGCCTAGACCAGCCCAGCCCCTTGAACTCAGGCACGAAGCATAGCATCAGACCCTTGCTTGGCCGAGAATCTCCCTCCTTGACTATGGACTCCATGTTTCTGTTGCTAGGCCTCTAGCCATCGAGCCACCCCTTAAACCAGCCCCTCAAGCACCCTCCTAGGACCCTAAAGAGTCGGCCTAGCCCAGCCCAGAGCCCTCTGGCAGAGCCTCTTCTTCCCTGCACCAGCTGAAACCCATGCGCTACTTTCCTTCAATTCTCGGGTTGAGTCCTAGCTTGCTAGGAATCCTCCCCAGCCCCTGGTCTCGAGTTCTAGCATGTCTAGGACTCTTCCCTTGACCCAACCATGACCTTAGCTAGCCCGGGCCCCAGTCGAGCTGAGCCACACCCCAAGTTTCCCCTCTTAGCCGATCAGCCTTGACCCCTAAACACCATATTTCTGTCCAGCTTGCAAGTTTCTAGTTTGCTGCTTTTGTGTGTGTGTTCTAGGCCTTTAAACTTGTGCAAATACATGCTTATTCATATCCTAATTCATGGCAGCCCCTAAACCACATAATAAACAAATTTTTGGATGAAAACCCAAGCCTTAAAAATCACCTATGATGCAAATCCGAAAATATATCATGATGCAACTTATTTTTCATGAAAAACACAATTAAATAAATACTATGGTGTGATGGATGAGTAAAAAGAGAATTATGGCATGTCTTTGCATTTTAAACGCACGATTTTATGTTGACGACGAAGAACAACGACGAGGAAACGACAGCTTGAAACCCTTTCAAACTTGATGCTTTTCCCCTTAATTTTCCTTGTGTGTGCTGTGTGATTTTGAAAGGGAAGATTTTGAAGAGTAATGGGGTGTGGGGCGTGAGTTAATATGACATTGAGGTGGGGTTTTTGTGCTTAAATAATAATTAAAAACACTAACAAAACTTCAGGCCCATTAGGAAGTTAATTAGGCCTAATTAAACTCATTAATGTTTAATTAAAATATTAAAAATAATTTTGTTTAAATAAGTTTGTGAAATTATTAGCCGGGTTGTCAAAACGTTCGTATTTTTGTTGAAAATCCAACACCGATAAAATTTACGTCATGGCGTATAAAATCACCTCAAAACTCCATATTTTCAAAATTAAGAAAAAGCATCACCCTTAGTATAAATAATTAAAAACAATTAACCAATTAAAATATTTTCTATTTTTTAGCCCTCGGTCTCCGTTCCTGGATCGCAACTCGAATAACTTTTAAAAATACATTTTAATGAAACCATGTAGAAAAATATATTTTAAACATGTCAAAATGCACCACAAAATTAATCCATGCAATTAAAATATTTAATTAAAATACAAAAGAATTTAATAATTACATGCATGTGGTTCGCGTTGACTTTCAAATTTTTCGGGGCGTTACAGGTGTGGCAGCCACAACGGGATTCATAGCTTGCCTCTTCAAGGGCACATTCTTCTTGGAACGTTGGAAAGAACGCTTCTGTAACGCCCCGAAAATTTTAAGGTTCACGTAAACCACATGCGCGCAAGTTATTAAATTCTTTGTATTTTAAATTAATTATTTTAATTACATTATTTAATTATGTTGTGCATATTTACATGTTTAAAATATATTGTTGTACATAGTTGCATTAAAATATATTTTTAAAGGTTATTCGAGTTGCGATCGAGGAACGGAGACCGATGGCTGAAAATAGAAAAATGCTTTTATTAAATAATTATTTTTAATTATTTAAATTGAGGGGATGCTTTTTCTTATTTTTAAAAATATGGGGTTTTGAGGTGATTTTATACGCCGGGACGTAATTTTTAACGGTGTTGGATTTTCAACAAAAATACGAATTTATGGGCAATCCGTCTAATAAACTCACAAAATTATTTAAACAAAACTATTTTAAAATTCTAATTAACCACTAATGGGCCTAAATTGCCTACTTAAAGCCTAATTAGTGATTAATTAACTATAAAATATGTTAAACCCTCCCCATTATCACCATAATCCCCACGCCTACAATCTGAATTCTCACCAAAAATCTCTCATACTCTACACGACACACACCTCAAGGTTGATAGAAAAATTCAAAATCTTTAAGGGAGTTCAAGCCAAGGTCGTTCGTCGCCGTTCTTCGCAATCGTCAACGGAGGCACGCCATATTCTCCTTTTACTCATCTTTCACACCATATTATGTGTTTGATACATGATTGCATGAAAAACATGATACAACTTTTATATTTTCGTTTTTATGATTATACATGCACAAAACAAGAGTTTTTCTTTTTTAAAACTCTTCATAATGATACACAAAAGGGCTGCCATGGTAGGGGTACTTGAAGGGATGTTTTTCCACATGTTTAAGGGTCCCTAGGTGTATGTTTAAAGGCTTGAAAAAAATAGAGAAAGAATAAAAACGAAAATAGACTCCTTAAGGGAAAGGAATTCTTCGACTAGAAGTGTTTGAGGGTCACGGCCGCTAGATGCGGTTAGGGAGGGTCCACTAGACTTAAATGGGCTGCATAGGAGGGATGGGTAGAGGCTGGACATGGTGGTTAAGGACTAGAGGCGAAGCTAGCCTAGGTTCGAATCATATTAGTACTAGGACTCTTGTGCAGAAAAATTCAGTAGCTTTCTAGGCATATTCAAGGGACTTAATGGGCTGGAATTTGGTCGGATATGGGTTAGTTAGGTGTTATTAAGCTTTGGTTCAAGTTTGGTAAAGTTTGGTTAAGTTTCGAGTCCATACGAGTCAAAACTAGGAAGTACGTCTAAGTTTAAAAACGAATAGGAAAACACCTGGATTTAAGCTTAATAAAATTATGAAAAATTATATTTAAGTTTAATAATTATTAGAAGTCTAAGTTTTTAATTTGAGAATTTTATATTAAGGCTTGGTTTAATTCGGGATTAAAACTGCATTAATACGTCACATTTAAAGATTAATTTAAAAGTCATCGCTAAATAAAAATATGAGAAAATTCATGTAAGCCTAAATAATTATTTGGGACATGTTAGAGTCAATGAAATTAAGAAAATGTCAAAAACGGGGAAATTTTACATCCAGGGGTAAAACGATCTTTTTACACCTAGAAATTAGTAAACGTCATGGCAGTGTCCTAAATGCTATTTTATATGCTAATATGATTATTTTCCATGATTATGGATGTTTATGAATTTTTATATGATAATATGTCAATTTTAAGATGTTAAAACGTTTATTTTAAATGTTCATGGGTTTTTATGGTTTAATCTTTGACATTTAAAAGATATGTTGCATGCTCGGTTTCAAAAATAAAACGATATGCATATACATGATTTTTATTAAGTGATGATAACATGTTGAAGGATGTGAAGGGATTGTGACTACTACATGTTGGAAATATCGTGAGGGTTATGGTCCCAGTGGGAGCCCGATGATCGTGTTTCCTTGGATACGGATACGAATATGAATACATGATACGAATACAAATATGTTAATACGTAGACCAAGGCCCAGTTGACCGGTGAGAGTGTTGCTGGTGTCCCCGCCGCCCAGTACTGTTGTTTTTTTAGATGGATCCATCGCCCAATACGTTTAAGAATACGAGTCACAATCACGATCTGAATTCAACAAACACGAATATGAACATGAATATGAATATGATGATATGAATATGTTGATATGAATATGGATACGAATATGAATATGTTTATGTTATATGAAAATGTTTACGCATAAGATATGAAAATGTTTTTATTTAAAGGTTTTATGCATCATGAAAATGTTTACGAAAATATTTATGTTTATGCATCTTCATGAAAACGATATTTTAAGTACAAGTATTTTTCACTGTTATATGTTAACTGTATTACGTATTACTCGTTATCAAGAATATGACGTGTTGAGTCTTTAAACTCACTAGGTGTGATTGATGCAGGTTATATTGATTATGAATATGATAATGGAGGTCTTGATGGTTGACTTTGCTGGACTGAAGGTGCACATAACCCGAGGACCGACGCTAGTTTTCCGCACTAGTTATGATTTATGATTTAAGTAATGTTAAAGATATTTTATGAATTTTTTTATTTATGTTTTGAGAGATTTTTGAGAGATTATAGTATGGGCTGTATTTCTCAAATATATAGTTGGTTGTTTTATTTTAAAATGATGTCCAAAATATTTTATGTAATTTTTTGTTGTTCGGCCAATGCTAGGGAGGTTTTAAAAAAAAAATTTCTAGCACGTTTTAAGAAAACGAATAGCAGACGTTTCAGCTTCTTTCCTTTCCATGTGGACCAGTCTTCGTACCAGATGAAGAACTCACATAAAGAACCGACTTTAGGCCACAAACCCAATCAACTTTAGGCCATGATCATAGACCGAAGTCCCATCTCGCATGCGTACAGTGATTAGCTCCTTGACGGTAGCATGCCATCAGTGGTCGTGTTTGCTCACCAAAGAGCTCCTTGAGATGCAAATGAATGTCAGCAGCATTCTTTGCATCCTCAAAACGCATCTGCAGCTCATCATTCATAGAAGCCTGCATATAACACTTGACTTTCAAGTCATGGTCACACCAATCCTCGTAAGTCTGCAATTCCTCAGGAGTGCAGCCAGTCGGAGCCTCAACAGGGGGCGACTCAGTCAATATATATGCTATCCTTTCCGAATTCAAGACGATTTTTAGGTTTTTTAGCCAATTGAGGTAATTAGGTCCAGTTAAAATGTGTTTGTCGAGTATTGTAGATAACAGATTGCGAATCGAAGATATTTTCAAATTTGTACTGAAAATTAAAACAGATCAATGTTATTGACTATTTTAAAATATTTAGTAAGATATAAATTATGGACTTTTAATTCATAAATTTTTGCTACCACTGTTTTGATATTTTCACTACCCTCGAATGAAAAAGGAAACTCCTTTGCTCAGTAGGTATGTAAGGTCCAATTACCAAATTATGATCTCGAATAATATCAGCAAATCCTGTTTCTAAAAAGTATTTTCCAATTGCATCTCCATGCAACCCTCTACATAAATTTTTGTCTCACGTTTGATTAGGACCCAATAATATGACGTCGTTCATCTTTACGTGTCAAGCCATACCCATCGATGTTGAACCTTAATGGACGATCGCCATGAGTTCTTTCAGTAATATGAGCTGAAATCATGGGAGTTCCACGTTGTTCACATAACCATGTCAATAAATGTCACAACTTTCAGGTGTCCACGGCCCCCTCAATAATATGAGCCGAGACCTGAGCACGGGTAGCGTTCATCATGCACCCATTGTCGATGGAAGACATAAAAATTATAAACATCTTTATAATTCTCCTTTTCGGGTTTGATATTAATTTTGAATCTTATTCAAAATGAGGGTTTTCTAATTTTGAAAGGTCTCGTCATTAGTTTTATTTAAAAGCTCGCCATGTTTGATCGTATGTTTGTCGAATTCATGCAACTTTGTTATTATAATAATAATAACACACATACTCATTATTTATAATATATCATACATATATTATAAACAGTAAACTAAAGAAGGATGATCAATCGCCACAATACTAATAGCCTGTGTGAGCGAAACACGGGACTAGGTCCAATCCTAGGGAATGCATGGGATGCAAATGTACAATTACATAAGCCTCCAATATTTACATGACTTCGATTTTCATAATAATCAAGGCCCACCATCTTTCAATCTTGATCTTCCACTAACCTAATATTTAAAAATAAATATCCATGACAAATAGGGATACATCTCATGGAGTGGGAACGGGCCGTAAACCAAGCCCACTTATAAATTGATAATTATTACAATCATTCAACACAAAATATCCTAACATACACCTTGCAAATTGGTCTTGGGCTTTTGATCATCATTCATGCATAATATCACATATCATACACCATTAATTAATTATCACAATAATCAATTGATATATATCTTGATCCAATCACTAATCGCCACGATTATAATTAAATTAACAAATTAAACAAACTTATTTATTCACTTTCTAATTAATTTATTTATTACCGAATTTCTTTGAAATCATCATTTACTATAAATAATTAAAGTCCAACTTCAATTATTTATTTTATGAGAGAATATATACAAATTTTGTAGATTTATACTTAAGGGCCCAATAAGACATTTTAACCAAAAATATTTTGGCCTATTTAAATTTCACAAATTATGTTGACAATCTAATGGTCTAACAACTCAAGGCCCATGACACTTTGATATTCCAAAACACTTTTGGTAACCCTAGTCGTCATCGTCGTTGCGGGAGCTCCGTCGTCGGATTCCGGTCAATTCACAATTTTTTTTATTAAAATTAGGGGGGAGGGGGTTTCGGGCAGCCCCATGCCCATAGGGCTGCCCTTGCTGCCCGAAACTGGCAGTCCCTCGGACAGACCAGGCTGCCTGAAATGGGAAGCAACATGGGGCCGGAAAATAGCCTCTATTTGGCCTTCGATTTGTTGCGACGATTATCTCATGCGGTTAGAAATTGACCTCAATATAATATCATGTATTTGCTACACAAAATAGTAATCTTAGCTCATGATACCTATTTAGATGTGTAGCAAATAATATAAAACACAAAAATATCATACATACTGTGTTAAGAAATTTACCTATTAATCAGAAGGATTGATGTTAGCTCTTGAAGAGATGACCCAATCTACAATCTTCCAATAGCACACCTTGCTCAAATGGATTCTTTCCTTCAAATTAGGTCCACCACTAACTAAGAAGATCCACTTTAATTTGCACTAGAAAAATTAGAGCATTTTTTTAGGAGTGTATACTTTCCTCAACAATTGAAGAAGCAAAAATTTGAAGGAAAAACAATGAAAGTTTCGGCCACAGCATTGCAAGGGAAGAAAAGAAAACTTTTTCTTGGTTGTGCAAAAAGTTAAAGTGTGTCCCAAAGGCATGCATGCCTTTAACTCAAAAAGTTGTCTCCAACCTTTCACCTCCCAAGCATACATTTTATTTGGACTTGTAACAATTACAAAGTCCATTGACTTTTATTTAAATATCTCAAACACATTTGAGACCATTTAAACTTTATTTGATTTTACTCAAGCCCACTAGTTGAATAGTTATTTCCAATTGAGCTCTACAAGACCCAATGTTATTTAATTAATTCAACACTTGAATTTAATTATTTGGACTCTACTAGGTCCACTAGTGTTTAATTAATTCAACACTTGAATTAATTTAATTTAGTCCATAATAATGTTTATGAAAATCAAAATTTGCAAATACATTATTTATTTGAGCCATCTTTAATTTATGAACACTTTCTCAAATAAAAAATTACATTTCCCATAATCCTCTTATAGAAGTCGTACTTCTATTTTTCTTTACGGTTTTAAACTCTTTTATAAGCCCGTTCAACACATTGAACTATTTTACTTCTTAACGGGATCTAAAAAGTTAGCACTTGTGCGACCCTCAATGGTTCAATGATACAACTAGCCGTGGGTTCACATCTCAATGTGATTCGGGAATAAACATGTCCTTATATGAGCATACCCCAGTTGCTCCATTCTTACTTATCAACTCCATGATATTAAAAACGTCGGAACTCAAGTCTGATAGTACCCAACCAATCATGTTAAACGCCTAGCAGCATCGCTTACATGATTTCCTAGGTATCAAATGATAGTGCCTGCAAAAACCAATCCATTATGGTTAGCATACAGTTCGGTCCTTTCATCTCATATATCCCGATCGATTCGACAACTATTGGTATATCGAGAGCTATCAAAGAATCGATGCTATGTGTCATGTCGTAGTTGCATCGATGGTGTAATCTAAGAAACCCCTTTCTTAATTACCACCAACACTCTGATCAGAGATTTCAAACTACATACACATGAGAACACATAGGATATCCATACCCGAAGGTAAGCGGTGAATCCCCGACTACAATGCATCGACTCCTATATGTTTCGACAAAACACCGAACCTTTCCACCTGATGACCTTCATGAGAGTCGGTAAAAAATTCAAAGTGCAATGCTAACATATAGAGTCTCAATGTTGTCCCAGGTCATAAGGACTAATGTTGTCCCGGGTTATAAGGACTAATGGTGTATAACTATAAACTAGGACGTTTCCCCTCAATAAGTGAGAACAACTTGGAAAGTCTTTTATGGAGGGTTTTTAAGTGCACTCTACCAGGAGCACCTATCTTCATGCTCGGACATCACAATGTCCCCTACCATTGAAACATGGTACTCACATCGCAGATAATAGTCTCAAACTCGAGCCGCCTTTTATCCTTCTTAGTGGCAGCCGAATCGACTAGGAACTGTTTAGAATATACAGTATTCCAAATATGAGTTTCATGATACTCATCATATGAGCATCTCATATTCTTTCTACTATTTGTATATTCAAGGATATTATCTATGCAACAAGCATGTGTATACAGTTAAAGATGTGCCATAACAATAATTTCAAATATTTTTAAAATAAAGATTGTTTATATATAGAGTTTAATCATGAACCATCGGCCAACACTTGGCTCGACGAACACCTACTCTAACAAAATCACATGTTATGACAAGGTTGTACAACTATACACATTATCATGTATACGATATGTGGTTATATGAATGGTTACCACAATTACATTACATAATAATCTACGAAAAATTATGTATATTTTGAAAATTAAGTTTATAATCATGTCCTACGCATGTAATGTGTTTTTAAATATATTTTTAATATTTGAATATGTTTGTTGAGTCTTGAGAATCACTATGCTTGACTGGTATATGTGAGAACAATGTTGATAATGGGCAAGCAACATAGTAGTTCAAAGAAGCGAGAGGATTGATGACACGACACTCATCGAGAACCTTCTGCCGCTTTATGATTGTTTTGAATAATTGATATGTTTATTTGACCTATGGTTAAGTGCACAATATCTGAAGTTGCATATGATGATTTTGTGATATCTCGTGAGTCACTAAATAATTTTCTTATTTGGTTATTACATGAGAATTTATGACTACATGTTTGAAAAGTATATGTTGAGAAGTTCAAGTTGTTTTAGGCGGGTCTCATGAGGTATAGAGGTTCCAAGCTTCGTTGTATGCTCAGGAATTCATACTGGACCATATAGATCAGTTAAAAGTCATAAATACAAATTTGGGAGGACCCTCATGTTGGGACATCGTGTTCTTGCGCCCAAGATGCAGCGAAAGTTTAAAAATTTTGTTTTTGGGCGTCGTGTGTTTAAAAACATTCATAAGGTGTTTAGAATTATACATTTGTGTTCTTAACACTTGGACTCCAAAATATTCCGATTTTTACGCCTAGATAGTTCTTCTTGTAAATCCCTACTAACGACTCTTCTCCTTTGATCGTCTAATTGGGTCCACAATCAGAAACTGGATTCCTTGTTTGGATTGTACTAGTAATTCCAAACAATTTGTGCGTTGAGACTGTAATATCAGAATTTCTAAAATCCGGAGATGGTGCAACGATGGAAGGAAAAAAAACCAAAAAGGCCAACAATTTTTTTTTCTTTTCTTTGTGGTGGCCGAGAGGTTTCCTAGGGAGGAGAAATTTTTTCTTTTTCTTTTGTGGGCATAAATTAGGTTAGTTTATTATGAGTCCTAGTGGTGTATATATAGAGTGAGACTCTTAATCCAATTAGGAGTATCTCTCTCGCAAGTACTCTAATAATTTCATTATATTAAAACTCTCATATAATTAATATATATATAATGTATTTATTAACATTTAATAACACATTATATAGTAATATCATATACACATATTTTATATCACCATATAAAATAAATATGTACATTAATTAAATTAAATAACCATTATTTAATTTATAAATTAACTCATTGGTTAATTTAATTCTAGACTCCTCTAGAACATATATGAGAATTTGTGTATGTTAGTAGTCACCACTACTACCACAATCATTTAATTAGTAAATTCCTAATTCACAAAAAAAAAATGATTCCGAATTCATTATAACCCCGATCGACGATCCGAAACCTCCGATATACCAAGGATACAAATCTTGTTCATATAATGAAAATCGAAAATTTCGAAGATCAAAATTTTCATTTACCAAATTTAGAACTTACCATATATGGCAGTTACCATATTTGGCAGCTGCCAGTTTTAGTGAACTCCTTCACAGAACAAGCAGTTCCACTCTCCTTCCTTATATAGCAATCATGATAACTTCCATTTCTTCCATCCTATGGAATCAGCTTATAAACTCCTTTATAAGCTTTCTGTTTGATCTCCATTAAACTATAGTCGCCAAATTTCAACTTCTTGAAATTTGACTATCTTAATGGGAACACAGAATCCGATACTTGTGTGACTCTCAATGGTTCAGGGATACAGCTAGCCGTAGGTTCACATCTACATATGATTCAGAATAACATTTATTCTTATTCGGGCTTACCCTAGTTAGCCCTATTTTTTTCATCAACACCTTGATCAAGAATGTCAAAACTCATTTCTGATTCCACCCATCGGACCATGGTAAAAGGGTCTAGTAGCATCGTCCTATGATACCCTAGGTATCAGTGATAGTGCTCGAAACAACTTTTAGACATGGTTAACGTATAGTACGGTCTCTTCGACACATATATCCCGATCGAATCTGCAATCATTGGTATATCGAGAGTTGCATATGAATTCGATAGCGATGTGATTTATCTTTGACTAATAGTGTCATGGTATGTGCAACTGAGGAAACACCTTTCAAACTGCACATGTATTACTCCGACCAGAGATTCCTTGAACTATTGACTCATCAGACCACATAGGATATCTTTACCCGTAGGTAAACGGTGAATTCCCGACTACAATGTATTTGCTCCTACGTATTTCGAAACTACACCCAACTTCGCCACCTAATGATCCTCGATGGAGTCAGTAAACGGATCAAATTGCATGCTAGTACGCACATCCATTACATTGTCCCGGGTTAAAGAACTAATGATGTACAACCACAACTGCGGACTATTCTACTCGATAAGTGAGAACCACTTGGAGAGTCCAAGGGAGGGTTGTTCAGTGCATCATCATATGATCACTCATCTGTGTGATTGGACATCTCTATGCCCTTACCAATGAAACATGGTGTTTACTCCACAGATGCTATTATCGAGCTCGAGCGACATTTATCCTTGTTTTAGGCGGCTGAATCGACTAGAAACCTGTTTAGAATATACGGCACGATTCCTAATGAGTTTCATGATCTTACGTTGGGATGCAGACCTCATGGTACCTATTGTATATTCAAGGACTTTATCTATGCAGCTTGCATGAGTATACAGATAAAGTATAATGTCATAATCGAATAAAATCGTAAAATATTATTAAAATAAAGATTGTTTTACATCAGAGTCAATAAAACCAGAGCCACAAATTGTCTTGCCGGGCACCTACTCTAACAATCTCCCACTTGCCCTATAGACAACTACCCATAGAATTTAGATCCATTGCTTCGCGATGCTTCTCAAACAATGGTCCTGGCATGGGCTTCGTCAGTGGATCAGCAACGTTATCTGCGGAGGCGACTCTCTCTACCGAAATGTCTCCTCTTCCCACAATCTCCCGAATTATGTAGAACTTCCTCAGTATATTTTTGGATCGCCGATGAGACCTCGATTCCTTCGCTTGCGCTACGGCACCGGTGTTGTCACAGTATACCGGGACTGGATCAACTGTTTGAGAAATGACATCCAACTCTTGGATGAAATTCCTCATCCAAACACCCTCTTTTGCTGCAGCCGATGCAGCTATGCATTCGGCCTCAGTGGTTGAATCCTGTTGTGGTGTCTTGCTTGGAACTCTTCCAAAAGACAGCACCACCATTGAGCTTGAATACAAATCCAAAGGTAGATTTTGAATCATCCTCATCTGATTGGAAGCCAGAATTAGTGTAGCCTTCCAATTTTAGTTCTCCACTCCCGTGTACTAAGAACAAATTCTTAGTTCTTTTCAAGTACTTAAGAATGTCTTTCACTACTTTCCAATGCAGTGGACTGGGATTCGACTGATATCGGCTTGCAACACTCAGTGCATATGCATTATCAGGTCGAGTAGATATCATACCATACATAATACTGCCTATTGCAGACACATATGGAATGTGGCCTATGGTTTCCATCTCTTCATCAGTCTTAGGGCACATAGATTTGGATAGATTCACACCATGAGACATAGAGATATATCCTCTCTTGGACTCCTCCATAGAGAATCTCCTCAGTATGGTGTCGATATATGTGGATTGGGTAAGCCCTAGATTCTCTTTGATCTATCTCTATAGATCTGTATTCCGAATACATATGATGCTTCACCCATATCCTTCATGGAGAACTTACCTGCTAACCATACTTTAGTTGACTGCAACATCCCTACATCATTCCCAATGAGTAGCATGTCATCAATATAAAGTACTAGGAATGTCACTGCACTCCCACTAACCTTCTTGTATACACAAGGTTCCTAAGAATTTTTGGCAAAATCAAACTCTTTGATAGTGTTGTCAAATCTGAGGTTCAAGCTCCTTGATGCTTGTTTGAGTCCGTAAATGGATCTCTGAAGTCTGCATATTTTATGCTTACTTCCAACTGATGTGAATCCTTCAGGTTGAGACATGTAAATCTCTTCCTTAATATCCCCATTAAGGAATGTTGTTTTCATATCTATTTGTCATATTTCATAGTCATACCATGCTGCTATGGCTAGCAATATCCTAATGGACTTGAACATTGCGACTGGAAAAAAGGTTTCCTCATAGTCATTACCTTGCCTTTGAGTATATCCTTTTGCTACTAGTCTAGCTTTGAAGGTCACCATCTTCCCATCCACTCCAAGTTTTCTTTTGTAAATCCATTTGCATCCTATGGGAACAATTCCCTCAGGTGGATCTACTAAGGACCATACTTGGTTCGAATACATGGAGTCCATCTCGGACTGCATGGCTTCAAGACATTTAGATGAATCGGCATCAGACAATGCTTCCTTGAAATTTCTTGGATCACATCCAGGAATGGGCTCACCTTGGCCCTCTTCAAGAAGCAGGCTCAACCTATTAGGCGGCCTCGAGATCCTTTCGGATCTTCTAAGAGCTTGTGTTTCTTTGATTTGCTGTTGGGGTGTGGGTTCTGCTACTTGTGTAGTAGGTGGTTCTCGAAACTCATCGAGTTCTATTATCCCGCCTTTTCTATCCAATAGAAACTCCTTCTCCAAGACCTTATCTAAGAAGGTGGTATTCCTTGAAACAAACACCTTTGTTTCACCGGGATAATAGAAGTAATATCCAATAGAGTTCTTTGGATATCCCACAAAGTAGCACAAATTGGCTCTACTATCCAATTTGTCTCTCATTGTCAGCTTCACAGAAGTAGAGCATCCCCATATTCTTAGGTAAGAATATTTGGGCGGCTTTCCCATCCATATCTCATATGGATTTTTATTTACTACCTTTATATGGACTTGATTCAACAAATTTTCCGTTGTTTCAAGCGCATATCCCCAAAGAGATGGCGGGAATTCAGTGAATCCCATCATAGATCGGACCATGTCCATCAATGTCCGATTACGACGTTCTGACACACCATTCAATTGGGGGTGTGGCAGGCGGAGTCCACTGTGAGATAATCTCATTCTCTTTAAGGCAGTCTTGAAACTCAGTATTCAAGTATTCTCCACCTCGATCTGATCATGATAGTGTTTTAATACTCTTTCCTAGTTGTTTCTCTACTTCTGCTCTGAATTCTTTGAACTTTCCAAAGGCTTCAGACTTGTATTTCATTAAATACACATACCCATACCTCAAGTAGTCATCGGTGAACGTGATTAAGTAGGAATGGCCAAATCTCGTGCTAACACTTAGCGGGCCACACACATCTGTATGGATCAAATCCAACAGATCATGTGCACGTTCCACTTTCCCTAGGAAAAGGGCCTTGGTCATTTTTCCTTTCAGACATGACTCACATGTCTCTAAAGAGTTTATGTCTGACGAGTCAAACATGCCTTCTCCCACTAGCTTGTGCATCCTTCTTTGGAAAATATATCCTAGACTAGCGTGCCACAATTGTGCTTGATTTAGACTATCTTGTTTTCTTTTGTTTGTCGTTGTTATCGTGTTTACTTGGACAAGTTTTTTTGGAATATCTTTTATTCTTAATTTAAAGAGTTCGTTTTGTATTTCACCCGTTCCAATCAAAAATTCATTCTTGTAAATATTGCAAACACCTTTGATAAATAAACAAGAAAATCCATCTTTATCAAGCATAAAAATGGAAACAATGTTTTTAACTAAATCCGGAACAAACAAAACGTCTCCCAAAAGTAACTTAAAATTACTGTCTAATATTAAATAAACGTCCCCTATGGTTGTCGCAGCAACTCTTGCTCCATTGCCCATCCTTAGAAAGGTCTCACCCTCCCGCAGTCTTCTACTTCTTGTCATCACCTGCAAATTATTGCAAAGATGAGATCCACATCCGGTAGCCAATACCCAAGAAGTTAAATTAATTGAGACATTTATTTCAATATAGAACATACCGTTGCCAGAACTGTTCTCGGCGAGATATTCCTTGCAATTGCGCTTCCAGTGTCTAGGCTTCTTGCAGTGGAAGCAAACATCTTCTCCTTTTTCAGGCTTTTCGGGCCCCTTAGAAGTGTTTGCTACTCGCTTCTTGTTGGGTTTGTTTGTCTTGGAAGGACGAGAACACTTCTTGCCCTTTCCTTTAGGCCCTTTCTTCGTCCCAGACGAAGAGCCAATGAGGAAAACATGTTTTTCTTTCTTAATTGTGGCTTCAGAACTTGTCAGCATGTTGACCAGCTCTTCAAGGCTGGCCTCCAACTTGTTCATATTGAAGTTTACCACAAACCCATCAAATGACGATGGCAGCGATAGCAGTAGAATATCCGTGGACAACTCATTGGGGATAACAAGGTCCAGGCCCACTAACTTTTCAATGAGCCCAATCACCCTCACGCCATGCTCATGGACCGAGGCCCCTTCTCGCAGACGTGATGTCATGAGTTCTTTGACAGTAGCGTGCCTCAGTGGACGCGTTTGTTCACTATACAACTCTTGCAAGTGGCCGTAAATGTTAGCAGCATTCACAGCTTCCTCAAACCGCCTCTGCAGCTCGTTTGACATAGAAGCTAGCATATAGCTCTTGGCTTGCAAGTCATTCCCACCATTTGGCAAGGTCATCCAGCTCCTCCTTAGTAGCATTTGGCTTAGCCGTCTTAGGAGGGACCTTGGTGAGCACATATGCTATCTTTTCGGAATTCAAAAAAAATTTCAAATTCCTCAGTCAATCATGATAATTCGGTCCTGTTAGCTTATTTTGATCGAGTATAACAGGTAGTGGGTTTCGAGACGACATTGTAAATATAGTGAAAAGGAAACAGAACAAACGTTACTGATTATTTTAAACTATTTTCTAAGACGTAAAATATGGACTTTTGCTTTACGAATTGCCTCCCACTATTTTGACATTCTCACCACACTCTGATGAAAAAGAGGAAATCCAATTTTCTTAGTGAGTACGTAAGGCCCAATTGCGAAATTATGATCCCGAGTAATATCAGTCAATCATAACTTCCAAAAGGTAGAGCCCAATTGCAACCCCTTGCGACCCTTACGTAATTTTGCCTCACGTTTGAGGAGGGTCCAATAATATGATCTCCTTTATCTTCACGTTTCGAGCTCGGCCCATCAATTTCGAACCTTAGTGGACATGACATCTCCCAATAATATGAGCAGAAGTCATGGGAGTTCCATGTAGTTCACATCTAATATGTCACTGGAAGTCACAGCTTTTTGGCGTCCAGGCCTCCCCAATAATATGAGCCAGACACTGTCCGCGGGTAGCGTTCATCATGCAACCACCGTTGATGGAAGGCAATGAATTATTAAACATTCCATTAATTATCCTTTTATGGGCTTGATTTAAAATTTGGATCTCATCCAAAATGAGGGATTTTAATTTTTGAAAATTTGTCTCATCATTAATTTTAAAACTCGTGCCATGATGGTTTGTATGAATGCCGGATTCATGCAACTTGTTATTATATTAATAATAACGCACATACTTATTATTTATAATATATCACATACATCATAAATAATAAAGGATGATCGATAACCGAGAGCTAATTGATCCATACGAGCCACATACGGATCTAGGTCCATAACCTAGGTAAATGCAGGGATGAAAATGCAATATTAAATGAGCTTCCAGTATTTTACATGTCTTCGATATTCAAAACTCCTTCCGAGGATTGGGCCCACCGTTTTCAAATCTTGATCTCCCACTAATTCTAATATTTACATAAAATATCCATGGCACATTGTGATACAAATTTAGGGGTGAGAACGAACCATAAACCAGGTCCACTTTAGATTATCAAATAATAAAAAATTACAACATGTAAAAAATCCTAACATACACCTAGCACATTGGTCATGGCTCCCGATCATCCTTTTAACATATAATATAATATATTATATAAATTCGACAATATCACATATAATTAGTAAATCGTATATCTCGTAAATTATCACTAACCGCTATAATTATCAAATTAAATAAACACTTTTATTTAATTTCAAATAATTAAATTTTTGTAAAACACCTTTTACCATAAATAATAAAAATCATATTTCAATTATTTATTTTGTAAGAATTTAATTTTATCAAAATTGTTGTAGAGTAAAATCGTCCGTATTTCAAAAATATCATTTTAGTCCCCAAAATTTTGAAAAATTTGAGAATCTTCCCCTCAGCCTGGCGCGGTGCTTGAGACGTTCCCGGGAACCTGCCCGCGCTGCCCGCCCACTTCCCGATCCAATCGGGCGCTGGCGAGCAAGCTGCCGCGCGCACAGGCACGCAGGCAGGGCGGCCGCCACGCAGACTCCACTGAGCAGCCATGCGTGCGCGCCGCCTGGATGCTACTGCACAGCGCCGTGCATTGCGCGTGGCCCAACGCGTGTGTCTGCCCGGAACAGTATCGGGCAGAACAAATTTTTTTATTTTAAAATACTGATTTTTCAAAAATAAATTTTAGGGGCGTTTTTCAAAAATTCTTACACGTTTAGAAATAATATACTCAACACGATTTAATTTAAAACAAACGATTGAGAAAACATGGCTTTGATACCACTGTTGAGACATCGTGTTCTCGCACCCAAGACACAGCGGAAGTTTAAAAATTTTGTTATTGGGCGTCATGTGTTTAAAAATATTTATAGGGTGCTTAGAATTATACCTTTGTGTTCTTAACACTTGGACTCCAAACTATTCCGATTTTTACGCGAAGATAGTCTTTCTTATAAATCCCTACGAACAATTCTTCTCCTTTGATCGTATAATTGGGTCCACGATCAGAAACTGGATTCCTTGTTTGGAATGCACTAGTAATTCCAAACAATTTTTGCGTTGAGACTGTGTTAGAAACTTAATTTCGATTGTTTGACAAACTAAGTGTTTAATTTATTGGACTAACTGATCAAGTAGCTTGAAGTAACTGAACTACATAAATCAACTGACAATTGCCTAACTGAAGATTAATGCGTAGCTTATCGAAGGCAACTGAAACCAGCTGAACTGAACTTACGAAGACAACTGGCTGATCAGCTGGAAACAAATCAGTTGATATATTCAGTTGTGAGCTTACTAGTGATTGTTTATCAGCTGATCATTCAGCTGTACACATCGTCAATTGTCGAAAAGGACATTCAACCGACAACTGTACGAAGCAGACTGCAACTCATGGTAGAACGCTGCATATCAGAGCTTACAGTGTACGAATGTCAGAGGTATATTGACGTGGCAATCAACGGGTATAAAGATTAAAATTATATTTAATGTTACCGTTGAAGAGAAGCCTATAAATATGTGAGCAGAGCAGTTGAGGAAACAATCGATCTATCTATTCTCTTAAGCTTGCTGTTACCCTACTGAAATTATCGCTCTTACTCAAGAATAAAAAAGCTCACACTTATCAGATATATTTGTAGCATTTGAGGCTACTTTTCGAGCTTATAAGCACAAACTATTTTGTTGTTTATTAGATCTTCAACTAGATCAGCTGTGCTTTCGTTCAGTCGAAGAAATGTGAGATATTTTGTAAGCTAAGAGTTTCAGTTTAGGCAGTGTTAAGTCCAAACTGAAGTGGGTCCGTACAAGTTTTGTATCGATCAAAATCTTTTAGTGCATATCCTATCCTTGTGATAGAAGGGGTGACGTAGGAGTAATTAAAATCTCCGAACATCCATAAATCTTTGTGTGTTCTTACTTCAATTATTTATTCTATCTTTCAGCCAGTTTATTTCCGTAACTGTTATCAGTTAAACTGATTTTTATTGACTGACAAAATTCCTAGTTTCAATTTGTCACAAACCTGACATTTTATTAGAAAAGATTCTAAAATCGTAAGTGTTTATTCAACCTCCCATTTCTAAACACATCTCAGCCAATCAATCGATCCTAACAGACTGTAATCTCTTAATTTCTAAAATTCGGAGATGGTGCAACGATGGAAGGAAAAAAAAACAAAAGGGCCGACAATTTTTTTTTTCTTTTCTTTGTGTTGGCCGAGAGGTTTCCTAGGGATGAGAGATTTTTTCTTTTTCTTTTGTGTGCAAAAATTAGGTTAGTTTATTATGAGTCATAGTGGTGTATATATAGAGTGAGACTCCATACCAATTAGGAGTCCCTCTCCCACAAAGACTCTAATAATTTCATTATATTAAAAATCTCATATAATTAATATATATATATATATATATATATATAATGTATTTATTATCTTTTAATAACACATTATATAGTAATATCATATACACATATTTTATATCACCATATAAAATAAATAAGTACATTAATTAAATTAAATAGTCATTATTTAATTTATAAATTAACTCATTGGTTAATTTAATTCTAAACTCCTCTAGAACATATATGAGAATTTGTGCATGTTATTAGTCACCACTACTAGCATAATTATTTAATTAGTAAATTCCAAATTCACAAAAAAAATGATTCCGAACTCATTATAACCATGATCGACTATTCGACAGCGTCGATATACAATGGATAAAAATCTTGATCATATAATGAAAATCGAAAATTTTGAAGATCAAAATTTTCATTTAACAAATTTAGAACTTACCATAAATGACAGTTATCATATTTGGCAGCTGCCAGTTTTAGTGAACTCCTTCACATAACAGGCAGTTCCACTCTCCTTCCTTATTTAGCAATCATGCTAACTTCTATTTTTTTCATCCTATGGAATCAGCTTATAAACACCTTTATAAGCTTTCTGTTTGATTTCCATCAAACTATAGTCACCAAATTCCAACTCCTTGAAATTTGACTATCTCAACGGGAACACAGAATCCGATACTTGTGTGACTCTCAATGGTTCAGGGATACAGCTAGCCGTGGGTTCACATCTCCATGTGATTCAGAATAACATTTATTCTTATTCGGGCTTATCCTAGTTAGCCCAATTCTTTTCATCAACACCTTGATCAAGAATGTCAGAACTCATTTTTTATTCTACCCATCGGACCATGGTAAGAGAGTGTAGTAGCATCGCCTCATGATCCCCTAGGTATCAGTGATAGTGCCTGAAAGGACCTTTAGTCATGGTTAGCGTACAGTACGGTCCCTTCAACACATATATCCCGATAGAATCGGCAACCATTGGTATATCGAGAGTTGCATATGAATTTGATAGCGATGTGATTTATCTTTGAGTAATAGTGTCATGGTATGTGCAACTGAGGAAAAACCTTTCCAAACTGCACGTCTTACTCCGACCAGAGATTCCTTGAACTATTGATTCATCGGACCACATAGGATATCTTTATCCGTAGGTAAATGATGAATTCCCGACTCCAATGTATTTGCTCCTACGTATTTCGAAACTACACCCAACCTCGCTTCCTAATGACCCTCGATGGAGTCGGTAAACGGATCAAACTTCATGCTAGTACGTATAGCCCTTACATTGTCCCGGGTCAAAGGAATAATGATGTACAACCATAACTGCGGACTATTCCACTCGATAAGTGAGAACCACTTGGACAGTTCAAGGGAGGGTTGTTCAGTGCATCATCATATGATCACCCATCTGTGTGAATGGACATCTCTATGCCCTTACAAATGAAACATGGCGTTTACTCCACAGATGCTAGTTTCGAGCTCGAGCGACGTTTATCCTTGTTTTAGGTGGCTGAATCTACTAGAAACCTGTTTAGAATATAAGGTACACTTCCTAATGAGTTTCATGATCTTACGTTGGGATGCAGACCTCATGGTACCTATTGTATATTCAAGGACTTTATCTATTCAGCATGCATGGGTATACAGATAAAGTATAATGCCATAATTGAATAAAATCATAAAATATAATTAAAATAAAGATTGTTTTTCATCAGAGTCAATAAAACCGGAGCCACAAGTTGGCTTTCCGAGCACCTACTCTAACACCTCATACAGCTACTGGACTGCACCCACGCTACCTTTTGGGTGCGAGGGTGCTTTTCCGACGAACGGAACAGTGACCATGGCGCACTAATATTGTTTTTCAAGCACGAGGTTGCTGTCTCGATGCATGGGAAAACAAACAGGGTGTATCCACTCTGGTTTTGGGTGCAAGGGCACTACCCGAGTAAAAAAATATATTTATTTGTTGTTGGTTTCGTATTGATATGTTAGATATTGGTGATACCCCCGAGAATATCTATTCCCGGGTCCTAGGGGATTATCCTATTCCCGGTTCATCTCCAGGAGGGACTTAGCCCGGGAAGACAGAAGGAGGAGCCCGGATAATAGGGGTTCGATGAAACTTTGGCAACGGAAGGAAAGGACCCGAGGGCATAGCCCGAGTTACAAGCGTCTCAGGGAGATTCTGGCACCAAGATTCTTTTCCGGGCATCACAGTTTAGGTGTCTATTTTATACTATAGGTATGAGGCACTATGACTTGGTCATCATTAGGAGGTCCTTTGGTGTGTAAAAAAATGATCTGATCAATCGAAGCAAGCATGGGTTTTCAGACTCAACAGTGTCAGTACAAAGAAGCATGGACAGCCATCCCATCAAGAATAGTAGCTGGGCGCTGAAAACAAAGTCATCATTGATTTTTATCTTATAAATACCAGGTTTGCTTGACATATTCAGGTATTCAGATATGTGTTCTTTTGCCGAGATATATTCCTTCTCCTCACATATAATACTGAACTAACTTGAGCGTCGGAGTGACCACGCTGAAAAACCTTCCGGCGTGCCACTAATGATCTCTTTCATTTCCAAAGTGTGCAGATATTTCACAAAGCAAGGAAACAACCATTTTTTTATAATCTTGATTCGACCGGTCAGATTGCCCACCCATCTCTAACCCAAATCACCCGGTCACATCATTTGTACCGTTAGTGAGAAATCAGATCTAAGACGAAGATATGGTTTCCACTCGAAAACCAGCTAGAAAAGACACTTCTACAGGGGAATCCTTGAGTCCAGAGGTTCCCCAAGGAAATCCACCTCAACGAAATTTCGTGGTCAATCCTGAACAATTAACTCGATGGATAGCAGCAGTGGTTCAGAAGGTCATTGCAGAAAAGATACCTCCTAGTAGTAGTCTAGCACCTCGTGAGAAGGGACCCTGGGAGAAATCTCCTTCCCGAGATGGAACAGAGGATGAAAATGAGGAAAGTTCCCGGGAAGGCTCCAAGGCCATTACTGTGGCTGAAGAGCTAGCAGACTTGAGACAAAAGGTGAAGAAACTGGAAGGACAAGCTAGGTCCCCTTGGACTTGCCAAGATCAACCAAGAGGGTGCCCTTTCTTCATCTGTATAGTCAATGATCCTTTGCCAGCCTACTATGAGTCGGCAAACATCAGAGAGTATGAGGAAACTCGGATCCTGAAGAGCACCTGACTCATTTTGAAAACATGGTCTTGCTGCATTGTTACGTAGATGAAATCAAATGCAAAACTTTCTTGACCATGTTGGTAGATTCTGCCCAATGATGGTTTGACAGGTTGGAGCCACAGAGTATACAAACCTTTGAGGACTTCAAAAGCGTTTTCGTGCATCACTTCAGCAGCAGCAAGAGGTATAAAAAGACTGATTTTAGCCTGTTCGAGGTCAAGCAGAACAGAGATGAGTCCCTGAAGGCATATATTCTCAATTTTAACAAAGCAGCATTCAAAGTACCTTCTTGTGCCCCGAAAACTAAGACCATGGCATTCATCCAGGGGCACCACGAGGGGGATTTCTTCCGGTCCTTGGTAAAAAATCTACCAAGGGATTTCGAAGATTTATTGTCTCGAGCAGAGAAGTACATCAACATGGAGAAAGCTCAGAAACAGAAAATAGAGGCTCTCAGGAAGGAGAGAAGCAACCAGCCTGGGAGATCAGAGGAACATGTCCGGAGGGAGAATTCTCTAGGGCATTTCTCTAGTTATGCTCCCTTGAAGAAATCAAAGGACCAAGATGTGAACCTTTATGAAGATAAAATAACCAGCTCCCACCGCCCTCACCAGGGCCCGAGACCAGCTTTGAAGTTTTGTGCGTTCCATTAGGAATGCTATCATGATAAAAGTGAATGGAAGCAATTAATGAGGAATCATCCCCGGACACATCCCATCGAAGAATAGCCGGCGGAGAAGAGAGAGAAAAGACTCCCATGGGTCCCCAGGAATCCGGGGCCATTACCATCCAACAGGGACCCGAATTCTGAAGTCTTGTGAGGAAGTCACTTCAGATCCACCACGACAGAAAGAGCCAGAGAAGGACAGACCCGGGAAAAATCCCCGACCCTAGGGATAATGAAAATGATCTCTGGAGGATCAACCGATGAAGATTCTAACCGAGCCCAAAAAGCTTGGAACCGACCAGAAGTCTTGAATGTGAATGTCTCGGGTGGGGAAGAAGAGACAACCATCATTTTCGGATACCAGGCTTTACAAGGAGTCATCCTACCTGATAATGATGCCATGGCCATCCGAGCTAAAATTGCAAACTATGATATAATTAAGGTATTCATGGACTCGAGTAGTTCCGTTAATGTCATATTCCAAGAAGCGCTAGACCAAATGCTTTTGAAAGATTATCAGCTCGAGCCGGTGGAGACTGCTCTATTTGGGTTTGCAGGTCATACAATGCTTCCTCAAGGGGAGATTGTGCTCCCTTGACCATAGGGTCTGGAGGTTTGAGAAAATCGGTGATGGCCACGTTCACAGTGTCTGTGCACCCTCCTCATACAATGTCATACCGTGGAGACCGGCCATGAATGCTTTTAAGGATGTTGCCTCCACTTACCATCAAAAAATCAAGTTTCCTATAAAAGAAAAAGTACGAGAAGTCCGGGGAGATCAACCCTCTTCAAGAAAATGCTACGTTGAAACTGTTAGAGTGGATAAGAAAAGGGTGAGAAGGGATAAGTATGAAAACAGGGTAGGAAGTGGACAAGTGCATTCCGTATAAGAAGTACATGCAGTAGTATAAGAAGAGAAAGAAGAAAATACTTTGGTTCCCGGGAAACCCGGGAAAAAGAACCAAAATTGCCCAGGGTCTAGAATCATCCACCGGATCTCAATTGATAATTTGTTTGCAGCAAAATGTGGATGTATTCGCTTGGTCCCCCGCAGAATTAACCGTGATCTCCGCCCGGGTGGTGGAACACAAATTAAACACATGTCCAAACTCCCAGCCAGTAATACAGAAGATAAGACACTTTGGACCAGAGAAGGACATGGTGACAACAGAGCAAGTGGGAGAGTTACTGAAAGCTGGCCAAGTAAGGGAAGTCCAATTTCCCATTTGGTTATCAAACGTGGTTCTAGTCTAGAAAGCCATAGGAAAGTGGAGGATGTGTAGATTTCTGAGACATAAACAAAGCCTGCCCAAAAGACTGCTATCATTTGCCTCAGATTGACCAACTAGTTGATTCCACATCCGGGTATGAGCTGCTGTGTTTCATGGATGCTTACCAGGGATACCGGCAGATACCGCTGACCCAAGAAGATCAAGACAAGGTTAGTTTCATCACCTTTGGTGAAACCATTTGTTATACAGTAATGCCTTTTGGTATGAAGAATGCAGGGGCTAATTACCAGCGACAAATGGATAAGATTTTTGAAAAACAAGTCAGAAGGAATATCGAAGTTTTTGTGAATGAAATTCTTGTCAAATCCAAGGAGAAGTCAGGCTTGATACTAGATCTAGAAAAAACTTTCTCCACTCTCAGGAAGTACGAGGTCAAGCTAAATCCATTGAAATGCATGTTTGGGGTCAAAAGTGGCAAGTCCTTGGGCTTCATAGTGACCGAGAGAGGAATTGAAGTTAACCCAGAAAAGGTCCAGGATATTTTAGAAATGGTCTCTCCTAGAACCATCAACGACATACAAAAATTGACAGGCCATATTTCAGCTTTGTCTCGCTTCATATCAAGGTCAGCACACAAGAGCTATCCTTTCTTTTAGATACTCCGGAAAGAACAAAGATTCGGATGGGATGATAAGATGGAACATTATTTTCAGGATGTAAAAAACATCTAACTGGGCTTCCTATCTTGACTAAGCCCGGACCAGGAGAAAAATTGCTGAAAAATTTGTCTGCCACTGAGTATGTTGTTAGTTCGGTCCTCGTCCAAGAGGATGGTACTGATTAGAAGCCAGTATATTATGTGAACCAAGCCCTCCGAGGCCCTGAGTTGAGGTACACAGATCTGGAAAAAATAGCTTTGGCATTGATTGTAACTGCGAGAAAATTAAGGCCCTATTTCCTGTCTCGTTCTATTGAGGTCCTCACTAACAGCTCATTGGGAAAAATTATGACCAACCCGGATATCTCGGGAAGGTTGATAAAATGGACATTAGAGCTTGGGGAATATGATATCACTTATTGTCCAAGAACAACCATAAAATATCAAGCCGTCTCAGACTTCATAATTAAAATGGTCCAACCCGGGCACGAAGAGGTTTGGACGGTGTTTGTTGACGGTTCTGCAAGCAAAGAAGGAGGCGGAGTAGGAGTCGTCCTAGTTTCCCCCACAAGAGATAAAGTGAAATTGGCCATAAGGTTGGATTTCTGAGCATCAAATTATGAGGCCGAGTATGAATCAGTGGTAATCGGGATGAAAGCCGCCTGGGAAACTGGAGCCACCTGAATCGTCCTGTACTCAAATTCTCAACTGGTCATCCAACAGCTCAAAAGTTCTTATGAGGTCCGAGAAGGAAGGCTTAAAGGAATATTTGAAAAGCATTCAGGAATTGTCGGAAAATTTTATTGATTGGGGTGCAAAACAAATCCTTAGAGAAGAAAATGTTGAAGCTGATGCACTGGCCAAAATGGCATCATCCATGACAGGAGAGAGGGGAAAGGAAGTCATTCATCATACCAAGATAGTGTCGACCATAGATACTAGCCCGGTAACTTCCTAGGAAAAGTCATGGAGGACACCATTGCTCGAGTTCCTATCAAAAGGCCAATTGCCAGGAGATGTTCAGCAAGCTCAAAAATTATGAAGCAGTGTTAATGTCCTAAATGGAGAGTTATACCGGCGATCATTCCACGGCCCGTTGCTCAACTTCTAGCCGGGGAGGAAACCCAATATGTGTTGAAAGAGATTCATGAAAGATGCTGCAGGGATCATCTCGGAGCTACAACACTTACCTGGAAAGTACTATTAGCCAGGATGTTGAAATCAGACAATGGCTGAGAATTCCAAGGGACAAAAATCATGGTCTCGTGCAAAGAAATGAAAATTACTCAGTCATTCACCTCGGTAGCCTAATCACAAGCCAGTGGGAAGACAGAGGTCACTGACAAGGTAATCATACAAGCTCTGAGGGCCAGATTGCAAGGCGTAGGAAAAGATTGGGTGGAAGAAATACTCATTGTTCTCTAGACCTTTTGAACAACTCCCTGAACCGCTATTAAAGAAACCCATTACAGCCTGGTTTATGGATCTGAGGCAGTACTATCAGTGAAAATCGGGTAAACCTCTGCTAGGGTTCAAAGCTACCCGGAAGGAAATGATGAAGCTCAGGCCCAGGACCTAGATTTGATATAAGAAAAGAGAGGAAGATCAGCCATTTGAATGGAAGCTTATCAAAGACGAGTTATACGATAGTATAATCAAAAAGTGCGCCCCCGGGAATTTCAAGTTGGTGATCTGGTTCTCAAGAAAGCGAATCCGGCTGGAGAGGTAGGAAAGTTGGAAGTCTGGTGGGAAGGAACTTACAAAGAAATTAAATGACTCAGTTCAGGAGCATTGTATTTAGAGGATGACCAGGGTCGACCTTTGAAAAAACCTTGGAATGATTTTCATTTGAAAAAATATTATGCTTGAAATGTACTTATTATTTGGAATATTAATAATGTTCTTTTCTTCTCAAAAGTATGCAAAGCATTATATATCTAAACCCGATAGGCATGAGGCCCCGGTAACTTATCTAAATCCGAGAAGCATAATGCCCCGGTGACTCATCTAAAACCAGGAGGCATGAGGCCCTAGTAATCTATTAAAACTGAGGCCCCGATAACCTATTAATCACAAAAGGCAAAATAGCCCGGTTATTTTTCAAGACTTAGAAAATTTTCAAGGTTTTAATATTCCGCCTTAAGCAGTGTGTGATTAGAAGAATCTCGGTTATTGTTTGGAACTTAAGATATTTTTCAGATTCTCGACAAAGTTCTCAGGTTGTTTTCAGCTTGGAATTAATTGTTAAGATAACAAGGGAAAATACGGGAAAGAACAATTTCAATGATAAAAGAGCGAAGGCAAGAATTACATGAAAATAAATAAAAATAAGAAATAACAGTCCTAGTCTATGTGGCTTGGGTCCATATGCTCATCGGCGCCTTCTCCCCCTGCATTCTCACCCCCCATTAGGAAGGGACGCTATGGCATAGTCAAAATCAGGGAAGCCTTCCCTATCCTCTAGAAAAAGCCCCGCTTCTTTGAACTACTCTTCACATTTATCAAAGCCTGTCAGAAAGAAGGAATATGCTTTGTCTTCAACCATCGTTCTAAATTCCAAAGATTGAAGAAATGAGACATGCCACTCTTTCTCCGAACGACATTGGGCAACTAGGCTGGACTCAGCCTCATCCGCATGAACTTTCTCAGCATTCAGCTTTTCAGACAAAGACTAAACATGTGCCTCGGAGATGGAAAGCTAAGTCCTCATAGTGTTGGCCCGGGCATGGGCTTCCGCAACCTCTGCTTGGACCCTCTGGAGATTCCCCCTGACCACCTCTAGCTACTGGTAGTTCACCTCTGAAACGGTCCTCAGCCCGAATACTATCTCTTCATGTAGAAGCTAGGCTCGCTCTAGCTCCCCATGCTTGTGTTTATGAAGCTGAGTAGCAACCCGAGCTCGGTTGGCTTCCTTCTTGTCCAGGGAAGACACTTCTTCAAAGGCAGCAACTAGAATCTGAAGGCCCTGCAAGGACCATCATTTAAATTAAAAAAATGGGGGAAAAAGAAGGGAATGAAAGTAGAAAAGGTTAACGAGAGAGTCCGAGAAATCCCCTCGAATAGTTTCTGGTTGGGGGATAAACCCCGCAGATGACTCTCTTTAGTAGGAGAAAGTAAACTCTTGACAAGCCTCACCCCTGTTGAATAAATCCCATCTATGAAAAGGTTGCCCCGGACTCCTTGTGGGCAGGAGTGGTGGAGCTTAGTGGAGATCTGGGCTGAGGAGGAAGGAGTCGGATTGTACTGCTCGAGAAGTGCCTTGGACTCTTTCCTCAGTGTCGTCAAGGAATATTAGCTCCGAACTCGAAGCCAATTTCCTTTTCCTCCGGATGAGAGGGACGTTATCCACAGAATCACTCAGGGAGTTAGGGTGAGCAGTCTCTCCCTCTTTTGGATTGACTGCAAAGGAAGAACATCCTGGAGGGATAGCCTGGGCCGCTGCAGACGTTTGAGCCTCGGTAGCCACCTTCTGGGCCAATTTTTTCTTCTCGATGGCAGCTTTCAGGGTCGTCTGTTTCTTCTCCTCAACTGCTTGTCTCTTGCATATCTGAATTGTCTGACAGAAAAAAAGACAAGAAAATAAAGGTGATAGTAAATCAAAGATACAATAGGTAAAGAGCAAAACAGAGAAAGGATATTACTGGGTTGAGAGCCCAAGCCAACAGCCATCGCATCGATCACCCTGTCTAAAGGGTTCTCTACCCGGACACTCAACCCGAAAGCCAACAAGTTCTCTTCGGATAGGAGGGGACAAGAGGAAAATTTCTTCCCCTCCATGAGCTATTGACTCCAGATGAAAGGCTCCTCAAACTTATAATATTGAGGAAGGTTAGGTTGAGTGGGGAGGCTAGGCAGAAAGTCGGTCAGACATTGAGGGGGAGAAGGAAGCGTGATGAAAAAGAACCTATCTTTCCATCCCTTCAGAGAAGAAGGGATATCATCAAGGAACCGGCTTTTTAGATGAGCAGATAAAGAAAAGACGTTGTCCTCGAATCGACAGACAAAGAAATAATGCATGACAAGGGGGTTGATGAGGATATTGTGCATCTTAAAAAAAACATAAGTCGCAGCCATTATACGAAAGAAGTTGGGATGAAGTTGATTTATAGGGACCCCGAAGAAATGAGCTACTTCGATGAAGAAGGAAGAGAGGGGAAATCTAAGACCACTACATACTTGGTCCTTAAAGAAAGTAAAGAAACCCTTCGGGGCTGATCAGCCCGATCGGAAGGACCGGGAAACCAGATTTGAAAAGGAGAAGGAATAGATCCTTGGACCCTGAGATCTTCTTCATCCCTGGGATGGAGAGTACTTTCCATGGTAGAAAACCAAGGAGTACTCAGGGCATCAGAATGAGGTGAGCTAGGAGCTCAGGTTTTGCCTTTTTCCTTCCTAGAAGCTCGGGAGGGGCCAGACGTAGAAGGTTTGGTTTTTTGCTTTTTCGTTTTTTTGGAGAAGTGAGGAAAAGTAGGTTTTTTAACAGAAGGGAAAAGTGAATCGGAGCGTGCCGCTGCAGACTCATACCCAGGTGAGCCACGCGCATTCGCTCCAAAAGTAGTAAAGGTGGAATTTGACAATTCTTAAAGAGTAAGAATAACTTACGAGTTGACGAATCTGGATGGAAGAAATGATGATCGTCGGTGGAAGAAAAAGGCCGAAAGCGCGAGAGGTTGCGAAGAAAGTGCGAGAGAGTAAAGGTGGAAATTGGGGAAAGTATATTTTTTTATATAGCCAAGGGATACTCAATCTAAACCGTTGATCTAAAAGATGAATGGACGTGTATGATGCTATTTGAAAATTGTGACAGGAATCTGAATAGACGGGTACAGAATTTGGAGCGGTGTCAGACTTTTCGACTACTAGGGCTTGCCTCATGCTCACGTCAGCCCTATGCCCTAAGAATTCCCCGCCCTAACTTATTCCTTGTTAATCGGGACAGCGAGTAGAACTCTAGCCCTACTATTTTAGGGAGGGAGTGGTGATACCTCGGGGAATTTCTATTTCCGGGGACTATCTTATTCCCAGGTCATCTCCACGAGGGACTTAGCCCAGGAAGACGGAAGGATGATCCTGGGTAGTTGGGGTTCGATGAATCTTTGTCAGTGGAAGGAAAGGACCCCGGGGCATAACCCGAGTTACAAACGTCCTAGAAAGATTCTTCCACCAGGATTCTTTCTCGGGCATCACAGTACAAGTGTCTGTTTTAGACTGTAGGTATGGTGCACCATGACTTGGTCATCATTAAGAGGTCCTTTGGCGAGTAAAAAAGTTACTGGACTCAATCGAAGAAAGAATGGGTTATCAGACTTAAAAGTGTCAGTACACAGAAGCATGGGCAGCCGTCTCATCAAGAATAGCAGCTGAACACTGAAATCAAAGTCATCATTGGTTTTCCTCTTATAAATACCAACTTTGCTCGACATATTCAGGTATTCAAATGTGTGTTCTTTTGCCAAGAAATATTCATTCTCCTCACATATAGTACTGAACTAAATTGAACGTCAGAGTGATCACGCTGGAAAACCTTTCGTCGCCCCACTAACGATCTCTTTCATTTCCAAAGTGTTCAGATATTTCACAAAGCAAGGTAACAACCCTTTCTGGATAATCCTGATTCGACCCGGTGAGATTGTCCACCCATCTCTTACCCAAATCACCCGGTCACATCAGATATATTATGTTTATGTTTTAAAATTTTTTTTATCAAATTTTCCTCATTTTTTTATTTGAAAAAAGAGTATGAGACGTTTGGGATGTCACAATTGGTACGATAGATATGTTGGTTATGAAGGATGAGTACGCGCATGAAATCTGGCTAAGGATTTGAACGCTCACATTAACATTTTGTATAGAATTTTTTATTTCATTAAAGTTACTTTTATCAATTTACCTCTATGTGCATGCGACTATGTATAAATGTTTTTTTTATGATCGGTAGGTGGAATTGGGTTAACCAAATGATTCAAGGATATGCCAAAAGATTATATATTATATATATATATATATTTTGTTTACATGAATTTAAGAAACCATGTAACAGGATTATAGATTTCTATTACATTTATATAACATATGTCATTTATAATTAGCATGGCCTTGGATGGCCCCTCGAATGCACTCGAGCTACCTTTTCGGCGCAAGGGTGATGTCTTAGCGAACGGGGCAACGCCCAAGGCGCACCTGTGCTGTTTTCGAACACGGGTCCACTACCTCGTTGAATGGGACAACACTCAGGTTGCACCCAGACTTGTTTCAGGCGTGGGGGCGCTACCTCGGGTATAAAAAAAAATAGACCAATCAATAATTTTAGAAAAAAATATATGGCATTTATATGTTTTCCGTTAGTTCTAATTTGAGATTCATTATGTTTTATTTATTTTTATTTTATTGAATTTTCAGAACTAATTATATGAAATAAGAGTAGGAGACGTGAGTAGGAGACGTCTGAGACGTCACCCATGTCTTAGAGTAGGTGCCAGGCAATCCAACTTGTGGCTCGAGCTTTATTGACTCTAATTTTAAAAAAAAATTATTTTAATAGTGTTTTAAGATTTTATTCGATTATGACATTATACTTTATCTGTATACACATGCAAGCTGCATAGATAAAGTCCTTGAATATACAATAGGTACCATGAGGTCTGCGTCGCAACGTAAGATCATGTAACTCATTAGGAAGTGTACCGCATATTCTATACATGTTCCTAGTCGAATCAGCCGCTTAAAACAAGGATAAAGGTCGCTCGAGCTTGAGACTAGCATATGTGATGTAAACGTCATGTTTTATTGACAAGAGCATGGTGATGCCCATTCACACAGATGGGTGATCATATGATGATACACTGAACAACCCTCACTCGGATTGTCCAAGTGGTTCTCACTTATCGAGAGGAATAGTCTGCAGTTATGGTTGTACAATATTAGTCCTTTGACCCGGGACAATGTAAGGGCTATACGTACTAGCATGCACTTTGATCTGTTTATCCACTCCATCGAGGGTCATCAAGTGGCGAGGTTGGGTGTAGTTTCGAAATACGTAGGAGCAAATGCATTGTAGTAGAAGATCAACTGTTCTCCTACGGGTGAAGATATCCTATGTGATCTGATGAGTTAATAGTGCAAGGAGTCTCTGGCTAGAGCAAGAGATGTGCTTTAGGGAAATGTGTTTTTCTAGTTGCACATACAATGCCACTATTAGTACTCAAAGATAAATCGCATCGTTATCGAATTCATATGCAACTCTCGATATACCAATGGTTGCAAATACGATCTGGATATATGTGTTGAAGGGACCGTACTGTTCGCTAACCATGACTAAAGGTTCTTGCAGGCACTATCAGTGATACCTAGGAGATCATGGGGCGATGCTACTAGACGCTCTTACCATGATCCGATGGGTGCAATCAGAAATGAGTTCTGACATTCTTGATGAAGGAGTAGATGAAAATAATGGGGTTAACTAGGGTAAACTCAAATAAGAATAAATGTTATTCTGAATCACATGGAGATGTGAACCCACGGCTAGCTGTATCTCTGAACCATTGAGGGTCACACAAGTATCTGATTCTGTGTTACCGTTGAGATAGTCAAATTTCAAGGATTTGAATTTGACGACTATAGTTTGATGGAGATCAAACAAGAAGCTTATAAACGAGTTTATGTGTTCATTCCATTGGATGGAAGAAATGGAAGTTAGCATGATTGCTAAATAAGGAATGAGAGTGGAACTACCTGTTTTGTGAAAGAGTTCACTACAACTGACTGCTGCCAAATATGGTAACTGTCATATATGGTAAGTTCTAAATTTGGTAAGTGAAAATTTATGAAATTTTCGATTTTCATTATATGTACAAAGACTTGTATCCTGGACACATCGGCACTATCGGATCGTCGATTGGGTTTACAATGAGTTCGGAATAATTTATTTAGTGAGTTTGGAATTTACTAATTAAGTTATTAGTACTAGTAGTGGTGACTACTAATGTTTAAATGCATGCATTATTATTTATGTATATATGTGTTGGAAACTTAATTTCAGAGTTTGACAAATTAAGCGTGAAAATATTGAACAACTGATCGAGAAAACTGAAGGTAACTGAACTGAATATTCGTAAACTGATAGTTGCTCGAACTGAAGATTAATGCGTATATAATCAAAGGCAACTGAACTGATCAAGTTAACTGAAGCTTTGTAATGAACTGGACGATCAGTTGCGAATGATCAGTTAACACAGCAATCAGTTAAGCCCATCGGCTTTGTCAACTGATAAATCAGCTTGACAAGTCATCAGTTAAGGAACGTATCTTTTAACCGACAATTGTACAAGTGCACACTACAACGTGTAGTGGGAACACCGCATTTCAGAAAAGCTACAATGTACGATTTTCATAAGAATGTTGACGTGGCTATACAATGGATATAAAGATTAAAAATGAATTCAGTTACCGTTGGAAGCAAATTCTATAAATAGCCGAGAAGATCAGCTGAAGCAGAGTTACCAAATCAGTTGCAGAAATACTCAAGTTATCAAGTTTGCAACAACTCTGCATATTATTTCAGCATAATTTTGAAAATTTTGTTGATTTTTGAAATGTGGTTGAATTGTGCAGCATTATCATTCCTCCAACTAAATTTTGGATGATTTCGCCAACCTGGATTGTAACTTTGAGAAAATGGTTCAAAATTTTTCCTTTTGAAATTGTTCAAAACATTGACTTTTTCATGGAGACATTCTTTAAAAGTGGTCAAATTGGGACAATATTTTGTAGAATGATCACTTGTATCACAGATGTGACACGCAATTTCTTGAACATATTTTAAATCACCGTTCTTTTTCAATTCGAGTGCTTCAACTTTTCTTGCCAAAGAGGTAAACCTGGGTTGGAGATCATGTTCATCTTTGAGGGTGTACATACATCCACTGGATGTGGGAGATTGAATCTTGTTTGATGGTTCGATTGTACCTATAGTGTCCCAGTTTTGAGCATTTTCAGCTAATGAATCGAGATACTCAATTGCCTCGTTTGGATCTTTATCTTCAAATGTTCCATTATAAATTCAACCATTTGCCTATCTTTAGGTGTTAAGCCTTCATAAAATTGAGAAACAACTCTCCAAATTTCAAAACCATGATGTGAACAAAGATTAAGAAAATCTGTATATCTATCCCAGCACTGATAAAAAGTTTCTCCTTGTTTTTGAGTGAATGTGATGATTTGCCTTTTGAAAGAATTTGTTCTATGAGATGGGAAAAAAATTCAAAAATTGTTGTTGCAATTCATCCCAAGTTCGAATGGATCCCGATCTAAGATTTTGTAGCCAAGTTTTAGCTTTATCTTTTAAAGAAAAAGGGAAAAGCTTAAGTCGAATGGTGTTCATACTACAATTTAGATCATTATATGTGTTGCACACTTTTTCAAACTCTCGTAAATGCATGTATGGATTTTCAGAATCTAAGCCATGAAAGTTAGGTAAAAGTTGGATAATACCATGCTTAAAATTGAAATGAGATGCATCAGGGGGAAAAACTATACATGAAGGTGCACTAGTACGTGTAGGATTCATGTGATCTCTAAGTGTTCTTCGTCTATCATAATCATGTTGAGATTGAATTTCATCTTCATTTTCCTGGATGGGTTCTTCTGCCATGTTTTGTGAAAATAAAGGGTTATTTCGAATGAGTCGACCACTAAGTGTACGTGACCAAATGCTCATGTAAATGCAAAAGAAAAAGAAGAAAAACACACAAAAGCAATAAAAATTCAAAGAAAGAAAAATAAATAATAAACAAATTAAATAGACTTGAAATTAAATTATACTTCCCCGGAAACAGCGCCAAAAACTTGTTGCGACTTTGATTGTTGCACTCCCAATAGCAGGTTGTCCACAAGTAGTATAATTCGGTAAGTTCGAATATCGTATCCACAGGGAAGCTAAGATAATTACAAGTCCACTACCATGTCCTTTTGTTTTGTTTTTTATTTTAATTGTTTGAATATTTAATTGGCAATTTTTACTTGTTCAAATTTTAATTTAAGTAGTTGAGATTAGAGGATCCACTCTTGAAATTTTAATTAAGTTAACATTAATGAACATTATTGAAATCCATTTAATAAAATGATTCCAATATATTAAATAATCATATTTATATTATGTTATATATTATTATCATATAAGTATAGAATATATGCCAAAACTTATAAATGTTGTCAAGTATTTATTGTGCTATATATATTTGTAAACACTAAATCAAGGTTCCCACTTTAAATAGGATGGTAATACCAAACTAACATTTAAATGGTACTAAGAAATTAATACTATGATATATTCATATATAATAAATAAAGGAATCCACTTTAAATGGTTGGTAATACCAAACTAACATTTAAATGGTACCAAGAAATTAATATTATGATATATTCATATATAATAAATCAAGGTATCCACTTTAAATTGTTGGTAATACCAAACTAAAATTTAAATGATTCCAAAAATTTAGTGTAACATATAACAACAATAAATCAAAACTCTCACTTATAAGTAGGTTATAAAAATGCTTAAAGAAATATATATAACATAAAAAATAAATAATGATTTAATAATATAAAACATAGATTATTACTTTTTAATAATCCTTATTATCATACCAAGAGTTTTGCCTTTTCATATCAACCTTGCGAAGTTAGCTACTCATTATTCAAAATATAAAACTTTGGATATGAAATTAACATGCTAATTATATTTAAATTAAGAAATAAAGGAAAGACAATAAGAGAAATATTATGAACTCAAAGGTTTGTTCATAGAATAAGAGATATCTCAATATATTACAATTCACCCCTACTTATAGCCAAATTTGGGGAGACAACCACAAATAAAATATTATTTTTTTACACATAAGTTTTCATTGGTGTTCCAAGAAATTATGTTATCATACACATCACTTTTGAAAATCTTTTCATCCGAATTTTCTTTTCCACATAAAACAAAACATGTAGATACATGAGTTGTTTGAATTATGATATTTTTTGTACCTATTTGACCAAGTAATTTGAGAGATATGGTCAAAATGCTAGAGTATAGTAAAAATGCCACTCCTTGGTAACTTTATTTGTTGCTTAATTTAATCCCAATTGTGAGAGGATTTTTATATCATGCTTGCCACCAATATTTTAGATATTAACATCGACTTTCTATAGGTCCAAGAATCATCTTAATCTCATTTGCAATACCAAGGTTATTCTTGTTTTATCGAACCTGTAAAAATAGTAAAAACTTATAATTACACAACAACTTATATTTTATACAATTTATTATAAAACATATAATATTTAAACATTTAATAAAACAAAAACTATAAATTTATAATATAAAACATTTAGTTAATGTACAATTTTTTATGTTTAGCAGTCGCCAAAAGAGTTATGCTGACAAGAGAAGAAGGGATCTTGAATTTGCCTTAGGAGATCATGTGTTCGTGAAGATAGCACATATGAAGGGTGTTATGAGGTTTGGGAAGATACGCAAGCTGAGTCCGAGGTTTATTGGACCGTTCGAAATATTTTACAGGATTGGGACACTAGTTTATCGTGTAGCCCTACCGTCGAACAAGCCGGTGTACACAATGTGTTCCACGTTTCGATGCTGAGGAAGTATATAGCAAATCCTTCACATGTTTTGAGTTTTGAGCCGTTGCAGCTTGCTCCAGATCTGTCATATGAGGAAAGACATGTCCAAATCCTAGACAGACACGAGCGAAGACTTCGAAACAAAGTGACCAAGTTGGTCAAAGTTCGGTGGCTAAATCAATCAGTGGAGGAGGCCACTTGGGAGGCCGAGGCAGACATGAGGAATCGCTACCCGAAACTGTTTGGTAAGACTTAATTTTGAAGACGAAATTTATCTAAGTGGGGGAGGAATTATAGAGTCCAAAATCAGTACACGTAAAACCCATGCATTTATTTAATTGTTAAATTATTTATTTAAGTTTAAAATGATTTTAGCGGTGCATGATTTATGAATTTGCATTATTTTTAATTAATTTTTGTTTATGTGATGCACATTAAAATATTTTCTTGAGTTTCATTTTTCAGGCAATAATTCGATGCGGGATTGATGAAAAGAGACTGACGACGATTTTGACGATTTTAAAATGTGGTATTTTATTTTAAGTTAGGAAATGGGCATTTTAAATGATTTATTTAGTTTTTAACCATTTTAAAGCCTAATTCATTTATTTTGTGATTTTAAGGTTTTAAAACTTTTAAGTATATAAAATGTGTATTTTATTTTAATTAAGGGATTTGTTAAATTAGTGTGGATTAACATTTAATTAGTTTGTTAATTATTAATTGAGCAAAATTTTACCCCCTAATTACCTAAAATACACGCACATACACTATCACACTCACACACACATTCACGATACACACACATTTTCCTTGGCTTTCATTTCATTTGTTTGAGAGAAAACTTAGGGTTCTAAGTTTAAGCACCAGCCGCCCCTTCCTCTTCAAAATTTCAGCAATTCTTGTCCATTTTTTCAAGAAAATTGTGCCACGTTTCGTCTCGGATCGACCCTCGCATCCTTCCCGCTTCGGTATCGTCGTTTCTAGAGTTTAAAGGTCAAAGGCATGTATATTCTTTCGTTTTTGCATCGATCTCGTCATAGTATATGTTTTGGATGTTTATTATGTGTAAAAATTCATGTATGATGTGCAAGAGTTTGAGCAAAATTGGTTGGAATGAATTTGAAACGATTTTGGGTCTAAAAACCGGATGTTGCTGTCATTTCGTGTACTGTTCATTTTCGGTTGATTTTATATAAAGGTTTTCAACATATATCTTCGATTTGACAGTAAATTCGTAATTTTTGGACAAGAAACGAGTGATTTATGATCGTTTTTCGTGGGACTGCTCAACTACGACTTTTATAAAACGTGTTCTTGATATGTTCTTGAGAATTGTTTGTTGCAGGCTTCGTTAGGAATCGCCGGGTGTTCCTTGCTGCGTAGGTTGTGTCATGTGGTATGATTAGTCGTCTTTCGATGTTTTATTTCGAGTCGGTATGGGTTTGGAGACATTAGAAGACATAGGGAAGGGAATGGGTAGAAGATGGCTTTTTGGTGTTGAAATCGGGCAGGACTAGTGCCGCAGCGCTGCACCAGGGGTGCCGCAGCGCTACACCAGGGGTGCTGCAGTGCTGCAGATTCGCACCAGGATGAGCCGCATCACTGCAGAGGAGCGCCTGGACGCTGTAGCGCTGCTCTGCAATGCCTAGGCGCTGGTCTTGGGGATTTTCGGGCTTCGAATTTAGGCGATCTTGCTTCCTTTGGATACTATTACGTCGTTATGTCCTAGCATACTAAATTTAGTTTAGATGTTCCGAGTTTGATTGGGAAACGTTGAATTATGGTTTAAGCGAGATCCATGTCTTCCATGTTTGAGGAAATGTTCACACGTCATATAGAGAGTTGTTTCGGGGTTCGATGGCATGGTTTAGTACAATGATTAAACGAGGTCAAGTCCCGAGCCAGATAGAACGTCATAAGTAAATTGTCATTTCGGTGGTGAGCACGACTATTACGTTTAAGTATGGGAATTAAGTGCATGAAATTGTGTTAGTACATGCAGCAGTGGCCCACAAGCGAGATCCAACCAATCCCTCAACGCCATGTGAGTTTGTTCGACGTGTAAAAGAAAATATTTTATGTTTTTGAGGTATGTTAAATGTCTTGTGACCAACTATGAACGGGTTTGGAAGCCGGTGAACATGGCCGGAGACCTTTCCACCCCGGTAAAGCATGATCGGGTTTAGATCAAGATTGGAAAGCGGTAAAGCATGACCAGAGACCAATCCACCCTGTAAAGCATGACCGAGGATCTCATGTATGTGGTAGTGGACTTTCCTTGCCAACCCAGTACTGTGATTTAGTTTGATCAGGCGCATTTATGTTTGGTCACTTGCTTTGAAATTTATCTCTACGCAAAATGATGATGTTGTGTATGTCCAAGTATGTATAATGCAAGCATGTTTTTGAAAAGTTTTACGATATGTTGGCACGTCTATGCTTATGTTAATACGTTCAAGTTTCAGTATGTACGCTCTACTTTAAAATGCATGTGGTTTTATTAAGTATTACTTGTTATCCGCAGTTTATACATGTTGAGTCTTTAGACTCACTAGACTTGATCGACGAAAGTGAGGACGACTATGAGGAGACGAGGGGTGGGGACCAATGAGCCGGCTCGGTCTGTGCAGGAGGCTAAACCCGAGGACTGCCTACGTTTTTAAGAACTTTAAGCATGTTTCAAACACTTTAATTTTTCATGAGAATGTTTACAATGTTTAACGATTACTTTTTGCAAACTCTGTTTTTAATTGTTTTTATTTCAAATATTTTTAGAAGAGCAGATTATTTTTATCGCAATTCGAAGGTTTATTATTTATTTAAGAAAATTTTTATTTTTCCGCAAATTTTCAATTAGTTTAAAAGTACGGTACGTTACAGTGTTTTCGAGTGCTGCACTATGAAGAGGATGAGAAGATGGAGGTAGATCGAAGAAAAAACTCGGAAATGATTGAAACATGTTTCTGCCATTCTAATTTAGCAGCATGGGCGGATTTGTTGGGAACATTTCCGTCAGGCCATAAATCATCATAATTTTCCGCCAGCTCTTCGTCAGGTGAAGGAGATGGAACTGTTGACTATTAAGCAAGGAGATATGAGCATTGAGGATTACCAAAACATTTTATGGATATGTTGCCGTACGATCCTCACATCAGTGAGAATTCTGCAGCAAAATATTCTCACTTTTTGAATGGTTTGAAGCAAGAGATTTTTTATCCGGTTTCTGTCTGTGACGATCCGACTTCGTATGAAGGATTAGTGAATCATTATCGTCAAGCTGAGATCAGTATTGCTAGGAGGAAGGTTATGCAAGCTAGCAAGAGTTCTAGTTCGTTGGGACCGAGAGGTCAATCTTTCAAGAAATATGTATCTTCTTCTTATTCTGGTTCTGGAGAGGTGCAATATTTTGGTAGGAAAAAGCTGCAATGTGACCACTTCGAAGGAAATTACCAAACAGAGAATTATTGGAGAGTGACAGGTGCTTGTTTCAATTGTGGTGGTTTTGGTCACATGAAGAGGGATTTCCCTAACTTGGAGGATCAGAGTTGAGGGATTGCCCTAACAGTCTGAGACCATTGTGCAGTCTGAGAGGATTGCCCTAACATGAAGAGGGATCAGAGTTGAGGGATTGCCCTAACCGTCTAAGACCACTGTGCAGCATAAAGGTTTTCCTGCTCAAGGTTCTCGTCGTGGAGGGATATCACAAGGATCTCAACAATGCCCACGAGTCCAGGGGCAAGTGTTTGCCCTAAACCAAGAGCAAGCTGAGGAGCAAAATGAGAAAGTCATTGCTTTTAATTTTTTTTTATGTGGTATTCCTGCATATATATTAATTGACACAGTGGCATCGCATTCATTCATAGCTTCAATGTTTGTTAATATGCATAAACTATCCTACATGTCATTAGATGTTTTAATGTCGGTGTCTACACCTATGGGACAAGAGGTTTTAGCTAAGCGACTTGCAGTAGACTGTTTGTTAAAGTTTGAGAGAAAATACTTTTCAACCAATTTGATTATATTCGCTATGCAAGATTTCAATTGTTTTATGGGAATCGACCTATTGACTAAGTATGGAGCGATCGTAGATTGTTATCAACGTCTCTTTCAGTTTCGTCCAGAAGGAGACAAGAATTGGTTCTTTTTCGATGAGGGAGCTCGACCTACAATGGTAGTAGTGTATGCTGTAAAGGCACAACGGGCTTTGGCGAAAAGAGGAGAGGGATACATCATTTATGCTGTGGACATATCGTATCGAATGATGTAATCGACATGAAGAACATTCCAGTTGTTGATGAATTTCCTGATGTTTTCCCTGATGAAATTCCTGGATTTCCTCCGGAGAGGGAAGTGGAAGCGGAGATAGAATTGGTATCATGAACGACACCTATCTACAGAACGCCTTATTGATTGGCACCAACGGAGATGAAAGATTTGAAACAACAGTTACAAGATATTTGACAAGGGGTACATTAGACCCAATGTGTGTCCTTGGGGAGCACCAATGTTGTTTGTTAAAAAGAAGGATGGGTCTATGCGGCTTCGCATAGATTATAAATAGTTGAACCGAGTAACAGTCAAGAATAAATATCTGTTACCACGGATCAATGATTTGTTTGATCAACTGCAAGGGACTTCAGTGTATTCAAAGATCAATTTACGGTCTGGATATCATCAACTTCGAGTTCATCAACGTGATATCCCTAAGACTGCATTTCGAACAAGGTATGTGCATTATGAGTTTCTGGTGATGCCGTTTGGTTTGACAAATGCTCCAACAATATTTTATGGATTTGATGGACCGAGAATTCCAAGAGTATTTTGACAAGTTCGTCATTGTCATTATTGTTGACATACTGGTATACGATCGTAGCCTTAAAGAGCATGCAAAACATGTAAGGATGGTGTTGCAAATCTTAAGGAATCACCAACTATATGCTAAGTTGTACAAGTGCAAGTTTTGGTTCGACAGAGTTGTCTTCTTGGGACATGTTATATCCAAAGATGGGATATCATTGGATCCTATAAAAATCGAAGCAGTGTTGAGTTGGGCACGACCGGAATCAACTCAAGATATAAGAATTTTTCTAGGTTTGGCAGGTTATTGCAGAAGATTCATCTCAGGATTTTCTCAGATGGGCAAACCATTAACACAGCTGACGTGTAAGAATGTACAGTTCGAATGGACACATGATTGTGAAAATAGTTTAAATGAACTGCGTCAACGTTTGACAACTGCACTAGTTTTAGCTCTGCCATCTGGATCAGGAGGGTACATTGTGTACACTAATGCATCACTTTAAGGACTTGAGTGTGTTTTAACCCAGAATGGTCATGTGATTGCATATGCAACCAAACAGTTGAAGAAGCATGAATAGAATTATCCAATTCATGATTTGGAATTGACAACGATTGTGTTTGCTTTGAAAATCTGGCGACATTATCTCTACGAAGAGAGATTTGAGATTTTTACGGATTACAAGAGCTTGAAGTATATCTTTACTCAAGCAGAGTTAAATATACGCCAAAGAAGATGGATGGATTTGTTAAAGGATTATGATTGTGAAATCAAGTATCATCCAGGATCAGCGAATCTTACAGCTGATGCTCTTAGTCGCAAGGTGAGATTATCTGCATTTCAGTCAAGTTTCATCTCAAGTGTAATACAAGATTGTTGTTTTCTGGGATTTCACTTCCGTCATAAGAAAGGAATGGAAATCATTCGAGTAACGAGCATTTTATCTTAAACGATCCTAACTTCTAAATTCATTTAAATTACACTAGTTTTTTTTAAAACAATTTTATTAATTTCTAAGACATGCATATTTATTTTACCATAAATAAACTAGCATAAATAATCAAATAAATGAATTCCATAATATCCAGACTTGTTCATGCGGAATAAAAAAATAAAGCAATAAAAGTCTAAAATTTAAACTCAATAAACTCTAGAATCATGTCAGTCTGTAATGAAATCAATAAACCATAAAATCTTTAAAATATGCGGAATTTCAAGGTCTTCGGGTATGCAATGCGCCTCTTGGATGACTCGATAGTCGGCCCCTCACAACTCAAGATCATCATCACCTGCAACAATTCAAACCTAGTGAGTCTACTGACTCAACATGCTCAAAGCTGATATAACAAGTTGATGGATCGGTTTTGACACAATAAGAATGTTTCAAACACAATATTCTCAATGAGCTGCAATAGCTCGTGTTCTAAGAATGAATACACAGTTGAATTAAATCGAGTTTGGTATTAAACCAAGCGGAAAATACGCGAAATAATCCTTCGTTAATAAAACTGAACAGTTTAAAGCTTTTAGCTTGTGTAATCTGAATAACTGAAATAAGGAGGATCAGTTCGAGCTTGTATCAGTTCAGTTATGGGAAGAATTGAACTCATCAAATCAATTTCAAAATAATAGTTAAATAGTTAGGACACAAGATATATTTATGGATGTTCGGAGACTTCAACTGCTCTTACGTCACCCCTTCTACCTCGAGGGTAGGATACACTAACAGACTGGAGGCCACACCTCTCAGTCAGCACATTGTTTAACTTCTCACATGCAAAGACTACATACACAAGTTTAACGTCTTTGTGCAAGACTCACTCAACAGAATTTATCTTTCTGTATTTGTGAGTGATTGTGTGTGCATGTATGAGAACTGATCTATGAAAACAGCACGAAGGTGTTCTCACACACTGAGGGAATTGTGCTTCTAATATAAGCTGATAACATTACGAAATGTTCCCTCAAATCTGGGCTAGATGCTTCTTGTAAGCTGATATGCATTATGTGTGCCCTCTCTTATCTGAGTTCATCCGCACACACTTGTTTTTGCACACTTGTTTGTTCATGATCTTGATCTTGTATATATAGGGGCAATGTAACCGTACATCAAAACTCATCAAATATGTTCGTTGCAATTTGAATATGTTCCTCGAAATTTGTGTCTTGAACTTTCTGACGGTCATTCTGGAACATATTGACTTTAAGCTCTGCTGCAATATTCATTATTATCTTTTGATCGGACAATTGTTGTTACCCTTGTGCAAAGCTGGAATCTTGCTACGATCTGCTAACTGTTTTGCTCCAAGTTAGTGTTCTGAACTGGTTCTTCGAACTGGTCTTCAATTGTTCATTTGACTGGTCTTGAACTGGTTCTTCAAACTGGTCAGCAACTAGTCTTTGAACTGGTCTAGTAAAATCAGTTGACTCGTCAGTTCATCGTCAGCTGAACTGATTTCACTGATTCAGTTTAACTGGTCAGCAAAGCTCTTCATCAGTTGAACTCTTCATCAGCTGGTTGGGCTTCTGAAGGTCTTCTGCTGAACCACCTATCAGCTGAACAATCAGTTGAACTTGTCTTTGATATATCAGTTGGACTGATTAAGTTTAGGCAATCAGTTGGCACTTTCAATTTGCGTCTCGATAGATTCAGTTTTGGCTCGGCAACTTATCAGTTCAAAGCCTGAACAGTTTCAGATTTCTGCGCACTGAGGTAAACTCGTTAGAAACAAAACAACAAATTTTGTTAACATCAAAATAAAATTGCAAACATGAGATGTTCCAACACAAGTACATAATTATACAATCACATGCGTAAAAATTACTTTTACTAAAAATAGATTTGTCATGCGAACACAAAACCTTCAAAAATATGAAAATTTCTAAATCATGCATAAATATGAACTTTTCCATAAAAATGACATTTTTAATTGAAGTCTGATCCTCGAGAGGGTACATTAAGTCGATTGATCAATATATAAACCATACTACTAGGCCGCCGGGTTCAACGTCCACTTCTTCGATGATCCCTATGACTATCATAAAATAACTTCACCATTCACTTCTTCAACGGATCCATTATTAATGAGATCCCTCCCCCGTTATCAACGGTTAAGTACTTTTCATTGCAAGGTCATCGTTCCCGTTTATAACGGATTCCTTACTACGTTTAAATTACTCTCAATTCACATTCCTCAAAAATATTTTTCCTTTCCTTTATCATATCATAAAAACATGCATAACTTTCCATGTTCTTTAAAACACAACAAAAATGGCTTATAACATTCATGTACGTCGAGACTGCTAAAAATAGCATAAACATGCAGATATATTAAAGCTTCTAAAAATAGCATATATCATGCATATACCTAAAAACTTCTAAAGATAACATTTAACATGATATGAAATTGTTTTAGGAAGTTGCAAACCTCCGTCGATCTTTCCTCAAACTGACCGCACACGATTCAACTCTATAGTTAACCGGACGACCCTGAATTTTGACTTAATGGTAACGACTCGATTTCAAAATTTTAAAAATATCAAAAATGTCCAGAATCTCGCTGGAAATTTTACCTTAGGACCTACGTTTCAAAAACGAATCGATTCGCTCATCGAACGACTCTTTTACCCACGTTTTCGTGTTTTCGGGCAAACAAATGACCAAAATACCCCTCTGACATGAACCAACCCGAGACCAGACACTTCCCAAGACCCAATTTAAGCAACTGGAACTTCCAGAAACCCAAGACAAAACCGAAAAAGAAGAAGAGATTTAACCTAGGCACGTTTCGTCTCTATTTTGACACGTTTGGACATTTTACGCCTCCGAACGGACCATGGCTTGAAATGAATCGGGACCAGGCCCTAGAAACCTTCATTATACACAAATTAAGCCCGTGACCAGGCCCTTTTGGACTCAGACGCAATGCTCTAAGCCCTAGAAACCACGCACCAGCGCTGCACCAAACGCGCTCCTTGCGCGCAGCAGGGACTCTCACTCGTCTATGGCCGTTGCATCCCTTGGCTCGACTCTTGACACACACCAGCCACTCACAAGACCCTAAGGCAAATCCCTAGCCCCTGGCACAGCCTTTTCCACCGTCCCCTAGCCCCTAGGACCACACGCACGCCCAAACAGCCCAAGACGACAGCTTGTGGACTCACGGCCACAGCGATGCTCCATCCCATCCAAGACCTGCCTAAACCCAACCAGGACCTTCCTAGGACCCTAAACCAACAATACAGACCATAGGGACCCTAAACCACCTGATCCCCCTCTCGGCCTGCACGCATGTTGCATGCAGGATTGTGCAGCCCTTTCCAGCATTTTTTTTGGCTCTTACGCCTTCAAGATCTACCATTAAACGTCTAGATTGACGCTTGAATCTCTTGTTTTGCAACCCTCCTTCAACAATTCTCAAAAAAATCAAGAATTATTTATGAAAACATGAGATGCACGTGTATAAATTTAAAACTATCATAGTCATGAAATTTTACACAAAAAATCGAACACATGCAATAATATGGATTGAATGGTGCACAAAGAAGGGTTTTAAAACATGCCTTGATCGTTTGTGCTTACGAATAATGAGTGACAGTACGACGAGAGACGAACGGGGCTCGCAAATTACTTCCCTCCTTGGCTATGGTGTTCGGCCACCATAGGGTTTGAGTAAGTGTGATTCGTGTGTGCTGAAAGTAGAGGAGGCGTGTGTTGGTGTGAGGTTGGCTAGGGTTTTTAATTAGGTTGATATGTGGGCTTTTAGGTGTAGTTTAAGGCCCTTAATTTATTAATTAATTCCTACTAATCTAAGCCCATTAAGGAGTTAATTAAATCAATAATTAATCCACTAGAAAACCAAATGATAATTAAAAATATTTGGTGTCACTATTTCCGGTACAGTAAATACGAAACTTCTCATTTTCTAACAAAAGTTCGTTACCAATTAAGTTCATTCATTGCTAACTATAAATTCGCCACTTTCCTATTTTGGATTACTAAATCTCGAATTTCGAATAATTAAACTTCTAAAAATAGACATCTTATCATAATTGTCTCTGATTCTCTCGCATTGACCATACGTCGCGTATTCTACTGTAGAAAGTTCAAATTCATAACATTTAATCTACGGTCATTAAATCATACAAATACCCTAACATACATTTAAACCACTTATTTAAATACATTCCAATTAAATTTTTCGTGCATGCACGTGGTTAGTGTGTTCGGGTTTTGGACGTTACATTATCTGAACTGACGTTGCATACCAAAATCAGATAAGCTCAGTTTTATGACCCGAAGATGTAAATGTTAGCAAGATTGGCTAACAGAGACAACACATCTGGCTTTGCATTCCAAACAGATGCAACCTTGTGTCTCTGTCAGGAAGAATCGTAGTTCCAGAAGATTCTAAAATTATCTCAAGCCCGTAGGATTAAGTTGAGTATCCACTCTGGAGCATGAAAATGTATAAGGATTTGAAGACAAGGTTTTTGTGGAAATGTACGAAGAAAAGTGTTTGCTAGTTTGAAGCCAACTGTGTGGTTTGTCAGCAAGTAAAAGTTAAACATCGACGACCAGGAGGATTACTTCAGAATCTTCCTATCCTTGAATGGAAGTGGGAGCATGTGACAATGGATTTTGTCACCCATTTGTCATTTTCATCTAAGAATTGTGATGTCATTTGGGTAGTTGTAGACCGACTGACTAAGTCATCACATTTCATTCCGTATAGTCGAGAATATAGTTTTGATCGCATGGTGAGACTATACATCCAAGAGATTATTAAATATCATGGTTTGCCAACAAGTATAGTCAGTTACTGAGACTCACACTTTACCTCAAAGTTCTGGGGAAGTTTTCAAAAAGCTTTGGGAATGACATTGAGTCTGAGTACCATTCATAGACCAATGGTCAGTATGAAAGGACTATTCAGACACTCGAGGACATGTTACATGCTTGTGCTATGGATTTTGGACCAGCATGGCTTGATCATTTGCCGCTTGTGGAGTTTTCATATAACAATAGCTACCACAGTAGCATTGGTATGACCCGTTCGAAGCATTGTACGGTAGACGTTGTCGTACTCCATTGTGTTGGGACGAAGTAGGAGAACAAAAAATGCAAGGATCTGAATTAGTGCAACAAGCAATTGAACAAGTTGAACTGATCAAGAAAAGAATTAAAACTGCACAAGATCGTCAATCGAGTTATGCGAATACCAAGCATAGACCTCAGGGGAAAAAGTTTTCCTTAAAGTTTCACTATTTCACAGAGTGATGAGATTTGGACTCAAGGGAAAATTAGCCCCAAGATTCATCAGAACTTTTGAGATCTTGGAATGTGTTGGAAGTTTGGCGTACCAATTGGCTTTACCGCCATATTTGTCCAGCATTCATAATGTCTTTCCTGTATCGTTGCTACGTGGTATGTAGCAGATGAATCGCACATTCTTGATGCGATAGATGTTCAACTTGAATAAGACTGGACTTATGTCGAGCAGCCGCTTTTAATCCTGGGTAGAAAAAAGAAGAAGCTCAGAAACAAGATCATTACACTTGTTCTAGTGCAATGGAAACACCGAGGTACTGCAGAGGCGACTTGGGAATTAGAGAGTCGTATGCACTCAGAGTATCTACATTTGTTTTGAGTTGTATATTTGTAATAATGAGTTGTATTTTATTCAGTTGTATTGTCCTTCAATTCTGATTTCGAGGACGAAATCTTTGTAAGGAGAGGATGATGTAATGACTTGAATCTTTATTTTGAATGAATTACTAATTAAGATATGATTAAAGGGTTGTTAATTAAGCATTATTAAGGAATTGATAATTTGGGATAAACCTGTTGGGATCCACCGAATTTAAAATGGACAACCCAATCTACTTCAGATTACATTATCCCGAGAAATTTAACTAGAGGAATGAGATTCTATCACATGAAAGATAATACTGATTCGGATTTTCTGAGCTAGTTCGGATGCAGCCTATAAATGGAAGCTAGTTTAATTTGTTTCTTACACCGCTTCCTTAATCTATTCTTTCTCGATTTCTAACCATTTACCTTAGGTTTTCTAGCCAATTTCTAGCACAGTTTGGTTTCAGGAAGTTCGGAGCTAGTGTCGACTAGAGGAGGGATCGGTAAACTGAGACGTAGATCGAGACATCATCAGCGGGCTGACGACGGACGCATGTATAATCCTAAAGTCTTAAAAGTAATGATTTAAAGATCATTAGGAAGAACTTTGAAGCATGTTTGGTATTTCAAGATCTGGCTTGATAGAGATTTCATTATGGTGGTATTGTCTAGGTTCAGGCGAGTAAACTTTCTGTCAGATTGTTTTAGTAAGGTACGTGATGTACTGAGTAAAATATCCAAGCGTATCATACACACTTATATGTTGCATATTTATTTGTTTCATGATACCTGTTTTACTGATTTGGCATATGATGCATGGCATATCATGTTGGGCCTGATATCTTTTGAGATATACTCGTTTCTTGGGGCCGCTCAGCCCAGTTCTGTATTGTGAACTGTTGGGCATTGAGAGCTAGAGTGTCTAATGGGACCCACGGGCTCTGATGACCCTGGACATTGTAGGTCCACGTATTGATGATGAGTGTGAGAACCAAAACATGCCTAGGGTAGATCAAAGACTACATACTCAGGCGTCTCTAGACTGAGCATAGGATTTTTGTCTTGATCCTTGATATCCGAGCATATTGCATTTCACATGCATCATATCAGTTTGTATACCTGTACATTCTTGTATTGGGAATTTTTTTCTCACATCCTTGTTTTCATCTTGGGCACCCCATTCCACAGGGCAGGTCTTAGGTTGGACGATTCGGACGGTCAGGGAAGTGTCTAAAGCAGTTGGGTTTTATGTGGTGATCCAGTGGAGGTTTTATTTGGTTTATCGTATTCTCGTACATGATTATGTTTTCGATATGTTTGTACTAATGTTTAAGACTGAGATTATTGTTCTCTTTGCATTTGGGTTGTAATATGATTAAGTTATTTAGTTTTCGTTGTTTAATTGTTGTTATTAAGTTTTAATTTTGCAAGTTTATTAATTTGTTTAATAGTGGCTCGAGTAAGGGTGCTACATAACTTTTCCAAAACTTGTTGCATATAACCTTTCCATATGACAACTGAAACTACCACAATATCTTTAGATATTAATGATCTCAATGACCGATTCTTGAGGCGAAATGACCGGTGCTTGAGAACATTAGAAAATACTCTAGTATCAAAATCAACATATATTAAGATTTTCCCGATTTCGATAGTTATCTTCCTTTCTATATTAGCTTCTTTTTCACCTGATAAATTATTTATGGGGTGATCTTCTTAGTACTTTTCAAGTGTACAACCATAACCATCAAATTATCTTAGAGAGGGATCTTCTAAACTTCCGGTCATGAAATGATTTGACACATGATCTACATTTGTGGGAATTAGCATCCCAACAATATTATCCTACACATTGAACAATAAAATTGTTAAAATGAAAATAGAAAGTGAAAATAATGATTGATAATTAATGATTTTAAAATCATATTTACTTACATTTGCAAAAGATCTGAAAACTTCTTTAACTTTTGCATTCTGGCATGCTTCATTTCTTTGTGCTCCAATGACTCATAAATGGAACTGGTATGCATTCTTAAGCCAAAATCTAAAATTATAGAACATTTCGAGTTCATTTTTATCGATGATTATGATCAAATATTCAAAGAAACCAATCATATATCACTTACTTGTAAGGGGTGGATGAATACTGTCAGCAACTTTCCTTAATCTTTTTTTCTTCATGGTGATTTGGAGGAAAAATTACATGCAACAAACACGAGGTTTTGAGGTAAAATTAAAGAAGAAAATGATGTGTGAACTTCAAAAGATTCAATACTTCTTGAAACAGATGCATAGACAGTGGTACAAAAAATTGACACTTTTATGAGTGGTAATGGTTTTATGAGATGTAGTGTAACGTCTAAAAAGCCAACATACGTAAACCACATGCATGCAAATGAATTAAATTACATAATTATTTTATTTAACTAATTTTAAATGCTTGCATGATGCATATTATATGATTAAATGTATGATTGGATGATTAAATGATTATATGGCATGATTTCATGAGAATTGTAGATTTTATCTAAATATTCGATAATAGGCTGGGGAAAGGAGACCGGGGACGACTAAGACAAAATAAATATTTTTCAATAAATATTTTCAAGGCTTCTTAATATGATTAATTTTTTTTAAAAAAATGGTAGAGTTCAAATTATTTTATGAGACAAGCTCGATTTTATCCGGGAAGCCGGTTTTGGGAAAATGAGAGACTTTTAAAATATCAAAGGCATTATTTTTGAAAACTAATTTTCATAAAATTTTATTTTTCAATTAAATATGTGTTATTGGTCTTAATTTACCTAGGATGGGCAGGCCCAATTGCTCCTAGACTTAAAATCCCAAAACTCAAGCCCATTATCATACAAATTAAAATCTATAAAATAGAAACCTAAGCTTCCTAATCACCATATCAGCCGATCCTCACGCACAATACAAACACCAAAATTAAAAAATCTTAAGAAAAGAAAACAAGGAGTCTTCGTCGTCCGTTCATTCTTCCTCGCACCCCACGACGACGATCGTATTTTCGAGCGTTCTAAAACGCAAAGGCACGTATCTAAATCCTTTCACGCATCATTCAAACAATATTATGCATGATTTGATTTAGTTTGCATGAAAAATATTTATGTTCGATGGGTTTAACGGTATAACGATTAATTTCAAAGTTTTGATGTTTTTACGTTTGTTTATTAAACGCTATGCTTCCAAAGGACACGCTGCCAATAGGAGGTGTTTAAGGGACGGGAAATGTAACGTCCGAAAAACCAACCTACGTAAACCGCATGCATGCAAAATTGTTTTATTTAATTGCTTTTAAATTGTGAGGCCCGGGGCCGAAGAGGGCGGGGGGTGATTGTCGGTGCCGTGAGGTTGCACGGACAATGAGCGGCTCCTGGAGGCTTCTAGGTGGAGGGAACATAAATGAACCGATCCCACACCGGAATGAGAGGGATTACGAGACTGTTCAATGTAATGGACTGTACAGTTGAAGAGGGCTTATAAGATTTGATATATACTACTCATATCAAGAAGGTGCATCTTTTTTTCGATAGCTCATCACATAAGAACTCCAAAGTTAAGCGTGCTTGACCTGGGGCAATTTTGGGATGGGTGACCTCCTGGGAGTGTGGTTCAAGGACGAACCAAGCGGAAGCTGGTGGGCATATGAAGCCCGAGGCCGAAGAGGGCGGGGGGTGATCGCAGGTGCCATGAGGTTGCACGGACAATGAGCGGCTCCTGGGAGGCTTCTAGGTGGAGGGAACATGAATAAACCGATCCCACATCGGAATGAGAGGAATTCCGAGACTGTTCAATGTAATGGACTGTACAGTTGAAGAGGGCTTATAAGATTTGATATGTACTACTCATTTCAAGAAGGTGCATCTTCTTTTCGGTAGCTCATCACATAAGAACTCCAAAGTTAAGCGTTCTTGACTTGGGGCAATTTTGGGATGGGTGACCTCCTGGGAAGTTTCACAGTGTGCGTGTGAGTGAGGACATAAGCACGCTGGAAAGACATGTCTTGATACAGTAAGGACAGTTGTCGAATCTGGGACGTTACAAGTGGTATCAGAGCCGACCTCTCTTAGTACGGTGTGGTTCGGGGACGAACCAAGCGGAAGCTGGTGGGCATGTGAGGCCCGGGGCCGAAGAGGGCGGGGGGTGATCGCAGGTTCCATGAGGTTGCACGGACAATGAGCGGCTCCTGGGAGGCTTCTAGGTGGAGAGAACATGAATAAACCGATCCCACACCGGAATGAGAGGAATTCCGAAACTGTTCAATGTAATGGACTGTACAGTTGAAGAGGGCTTATAAGATTTGATATGTACTACTCATTTCAAGAAGGTGCATCTTCTTTTCGGTAGCTCATCACATAAGAACTCTAAAGTTAAGCGTTCTTGACTTGGGGCAATTTTGGGATGGGTGACCTACTGGGAAGTTTCTCAGTGAATGAGGACATAAGCACGCTGGAAAAACCTGTCTTGATATAGTGAGGACAGTCGTCCAATCTGGGCGTTACATAAATGCTAGCATGATATTTATTATATGATTAAATGTATGATTGCATGATTAAATGATAATATGACATGATTTACATGAAATTAAGGATTTTACCCGAATATTCGATACTAGGCAGGGGAAAGGAGATCGGGGACGACCATGACAAGAATATTTATTTTTCATTAATTAATGACAAGGCTTCCTAATATGATTTCAAAATGATTTAATTTTCCTAAAAATGTTGAAGTTCGAATTATTTTACGAGTCAAGCTCGATTTTTCCCGGGAAGCTGGTTTTGGGCAAACAATGGGTTTTTAAAAAACAAAAATATTATTTTTGAGAAACTAATTTTATAAACTTTTATGTTTTAATTAATTAAGTGTTATTGTGCCCAAATAATTATTTAAAGAAGGCCGAATTACCCTTAAACTTGCAAGACATAAATCAAAGCCCATTAGCATGTTAATTTATTTATAAATAATTTACCTAGGCATTGAAAACACCAAAACTCATACCCAATCAGCCGAATAACACATTGCACACACCTTCAATAATTTCGAAAATATTGGGGAAGAAGAAAGCTTGTGTTATTCGTCGTCCGGTCGTCCATATTCGCACCATCGCCAACGATCGAATAATCGAGCATTATAAACGCAAAGACACGTTTTCCTAAACTCTTTTAAACATAATACATATCATAATATGTGTGTGTTTATTGATTATGCATGAAAAATATTGGTGTTCGATTATTTTACGGTATGTTACGTATTTTAAAAGTTTTAACGATTTTACGCTTGTCTTGAAAACGTTTTTGAATCCAACGAGTACACTGCCAAAACATGATAAAAATATGAATGATTTATAGTCAAAAAATGTCAATTTTTAAAGGAAAACTAAGATGGAACGTGGGAGAAGAAGCCAGGTAGGTCCGAAGGGTTTTTTTGTTGGTTGTTGTGATGCATGGGCTCGATGGTTTGCATGGGGGCAAGGGGGCTCGGTCTAGGACTGGGTCGGGTCCTAGGGTGGCTAGGGTTCGAGTTCGAGGCTTGTGGAAGGAGTCCACCCGAAGTGGGACTCCTCCCAAATTCACGCACGACCACTGCACAAGAGTGGTGGCGGCTGGCCTGGGACCGAACCAGGCTGGTCAATCAGGGTCTTAGGATGATGGGCAACGGTCGGGCCAGGGGCTGGAGTGGTGGGCTTGCTACTTGCTCGAGCAAAACGAGGGAATCGCATGGCAGCAAGGGGAAGCGCAGCTTGTGTCTTCGGGCAGGAGGCTGGTGCGTGGGTTCAAGGGCTTGGCTTGTCTTGTTTAGGTCTAGGAGTGGTCCAGGGATGGTTAGGGTCAGGTGGGCTCGATGGTGTCTCGGCTGGAAGAGCCCTTGCTAGCTAGGAGTCTTGGGCGAAGTAGGGAGCTTGTGCGCAGAAGTTGGTCTACAGTTCAGGTGAGTTTGAGCAAGCTAGGGGCTGGTTCTTTGGGCTGGGCTTAGTAAGGAGGGTGCCTAGGTAGGTTGTCTTGGGTTTGGCTCGAGGTGGCTCGACCATGGCTCGAGTGTTTTAGGAGTTGGCTCGGGTGGTTCGATTATGGGTCATATTTCGAATTTAATAAGGAAAAAGTTAGAACCATGGGTCCGCGGATGTGGTTCATGGCTCACGAGAGTAGAATAAATTATAAATATGTTATGTTTAAAATTTTGGATCAAAATAACGAGTTTTGAATTTATCCGGGATTTAATCGCTTCACGAAACGCTAATTGAAAAATTAATTGTAACACTTAGTTTTATGCAGAATAAAATTATGAAAAATTATATTTAAGATTAAATAATTATTTAGAATAAGCCCATGTCATTAAAAGTGAGAAAAAAGATAAATTCGAGAATTTTTACGTCCAGGGAGAAAACGGTAATTTTACAGTAGAAAAATACGAAAACGCTTGGCAGCGTCCCGAAGGATCATAATGCATGTTAAATGATATTCTATGATTTAAAATGATGATTTTGACGATAATATGTTATTTTATGATTTATGGTAAAGTTGTACAATTTATACTGTTTAAAATGTTATTTTTGAAAAATTATGTTATTTTATGATTTTTAAAGAAAAGGAAAAATATTTTGAGGGGTGTGAATTGACTCTTACAATTTTGTGAGGATGACATGAAGGTCAAGGCCCAGAGGGAACCCATATTCGAGCCAAGGCCCCAGAGGGACCCCGTTGATAGGATCGTTTGACGTGTCAAGAGTGTTTAGAAGGGGGGGTTGAATAAACACTCTCGATTAATATTGGTCTTTTCGAATTTTTGAGTTCAGTTTGGTGACAAACTGATTATCGGAATCTTGTTGGTCAATATCAATCAGTTAAACTGATGTAGTTGCGGAAGGTAACTGACTGACAGATAGAATACAGAACTGAAATAAAATACACAAGGATTGTTTCTGGATGTTCGGAGAATTCAATTACTCCTACGTCACCCCTTCTAGCACAAGGATAGGATTTCCACTAAAAGACTTTGATCTAATACAACACTTGTACAGACCCACTTCAGTTAGGACTTACCCACTGCCTAAACTGAAACTCTTAGTATTACAAAATGATCTCTGTGCGTAACTGATCTTAGCACTATTGAATTAACAAATATTACAGAGTGCTAATTTGCTCAACTTGTAGCCTTGATTGCTACGAATAAATCAAGTAAGAGTGAGCTGAGATTTTGACAGAGTAATAGCAAGTTTTGAATGATGTATCGTTACTTCTTCTTTTTCTTCTGCCATATTTATACTCTTCTTTTCCAACGGTAATCTTGCGATAAATTTGAATCTTTGTATCCGTTGGTTTCCACTTGATTATTCCTTCGATATTGTTTGCTTCATTTATTGTAATTCGGCGTCTTAATTGCTTTGTCCGGAATGCGTTGTTTCAAGTAGTCTTGGTTGTTGTGCGGTGCTCTTGTAATCTGTTATGTCTTCTTTGTTCTTTCCCGAGACATCTTCAGTTGAGAGACTTTGAGGCATTCGGCTGAATGTTTTAACTGACCAGTTCCAACTGATCAGTTTACTCTGTATCATTGTATCAGTTGATAAGTTCAGTTGCCGAATTTGCTTGCGCGTATCAGTTGATTCATATTTTGTTAATCGATTGATTCATGTTTTGTCAAACTCCATAATCTAGTTTCCAACAATTTCCCCCTTTATGGTGTTTGACAAAACTAAGTGATTTAAGATCGAATAACTGAGCTCTGTGTAGATAATAGATTACGCAACTGAATCATAAAATAACTGGATTCCTTGTAGATAACATAAAATCTGAGAATATTATATCAGTTGATTCTAATAATCTGATTAATTCTTCTTCAGCTGCTGTTCTTCCCCCTTTTTGTCAAACAACTCCATTTTGTCTGATAACTTTCGAACGTCAATGGAAAGAAGTTTTACATCTGATAAGATACTTGAGGCAACAGTTGTGAGGGAGGTCTGTAGCAATTCTATTTTATTTGAAACAGAGGTTTCCAGTCGCTCAACTCTCTGACTGATTACATCCTGAGTTGTAAAGAGTGAGTTAACTAGCTCCTTCTTTATTTCATGCACAGTTCTGCTAAGAGAGTCCATGTTGGCTTGAAGAGCGTTTAGTTTCGCCGAGTCAAATTCAGTCGAAGAATCTAATTTGACAGTATGAGACAGTTGTTCGAATTGAATTTTCTTGATTTCAGCGAGCATCTGCTGCATATTGTACTGTATGTTCTGGATTTCTTCAAGAACAACATCCATTTCTGTGGATTGAATTGGAGGTCGCTGACTGGGCGTTTCTGAATGCTTCGATGTTTGTCCAAAAAGAACTAATGCTTGATTAGTTTCCATTGTTCCAGCCATAGGCTGAGCTGGAATGTTTTCTTGAATTTGAGATGATGAACGTTTCTTTTGATCAAGAAATGGACTGTCTGGCTGAATGATGTAGATGGATGGTTCATACATAGGGGCCTCCTGTGGAGAATTAACTGAAATTTGTTCTTGCTCCTTTGATTCAGTGAGCAACTGACCTTCTACATGTTCAGCAGTTTCTTGTTCTGAGGGTTTTGCTTGTTCATCAGTTTGAATATCTTGTTCAGCAGAAGTTTCTGGCTGAACTGGTGCTTCAGTTTGAGCTTTTTCCGATTCAGTTATTTCTTTTTCTGAAGTTTGGTTTGGCACTTCAGTTTGATCTTCAGTTTGATCAGATATAAATTTTTCAGCAATAAGTGACTCAGCTGGTGCTTCAGATGATATCTTAATATCTTGCTCTGGTTGTTCAGCTGAATGGGTAATTGAATCATACTGTATTTCCTCTAGCTGAGCTTCCAAGGTAATAGCTTGAATGATTTCATCAATGTTTGCCAAGGATAGTTCTGCTTCAGAATATAGCTGATGTTCTGTCTGAGAGGATTGAGGTATTCCCTGAACTGGCTTTTCAGTTACCTGTTGTGGAGATGGTTCTTTTTGTGGAGAGGAGGATAAATCTTTTTCTATATTTGAGTTGGGGGGTTTGTCATGAAGAACTAGTTCCTGATCTTCTTCCCAAAATCTGATTTCTCTCTGCAGACTAGTAAGATCTGTGTCCAGTTGAGTGAACACAGCTCTATCATTGTATGCAGTTGGACTTGTGGGATTGTAGTTGGACTTCAGCTTTGCTACAATTCTTGTTAGCTTTTTGACGCGAATCTGATTAAAGAAATATTTCTGCCTTTCTAATGCATGTGGAATTGTAGCAGCTTTGACTACTTTCATCACAATTGCTTCTAGCTTGATGAACTTTTTCAGTTGAGATCTATGCTTCAGTTCTTTGGCAAAGATTTCTGTTCTGAAACTTTTCCAGCAATCAAAAGATTTTAATTGTGATGTGGCAAATGCATTGACCTGTTCCCAAACTAGGTCAATGTGTGTTTGAATGACATTGGATGGCCGGGGTTCTTCAACCAGCTTGCCTTTTCCTTTGTCAGTTGAAAGAATGTGAGGAAGATCCATTCCAGAATGTGTGGAGTGTACTGGTTCCCTTAATATTACACCTTTAGATCTGGCTCTAGGCAGGATGGTAGGGCGATTTACAAGAGTCAAGGGAGCTCTTACCTTAGCTAGTGTCTTTGCTTTGGTAACTGAATCATCAGGTGAGACTACTTGCAAAGGGATAGCCTGAATGGGCTGTTGAGCAGCTGATTGAATAATTTTCTCAGGTGGAATGACTTCCACTATGGTTATTGGTTTGGTTTTTTGAGTCCTTGGTCTCTTGACAAGCTTAGGGGAAGGAGTTTTCTCTGAATCTGATTCACTGAGAATCAGTTTCCTTTTTGCTGTTTTGACCTTCTTGACTGGTGATGGCTTAACCTCTATTTTGGTTTTTGATGGCAAGGTGTTTTTGGCAGTAAATACCTTGAATTTTGATGATGTTTCAGCATTTTCAACTACCAAACCCTTCAGTTTTAACAGATAACTGATTTGGATGGCGAAGCCACATGACTGTTTGGATGACTTGAGCATATTCTTCAAGATGTTAAAAAGAATATATCTCCAATTTGCTTTCTTTTCACCCATGATTATGGTCATTACCTGGAATTTTTCGAGTGTAAGAGCAGCATAAGAACCGGCTTTTGCTAATATTCCCTTTGCCACGATATGAGCTAACAACTGAATTTCTGGTTTCAGTTCCTTCTTTGGATCGGAAACCTTGATTTTCCGTCCATCAGCAGATAGTCGAGACTGCATTTCTTCAATGTCATGAGTTTTTACTTCAGAAAAGCTGACATAACCATCAGTTGGCAAAGAGAAGATTTCTCCGAAAGCTTCTTCAGAAAGGAGTAGCAACTGATCATTGATAGTTACAGAGATAGTGTCATTAGTAGTGATAAATCCCTTCCGATAGAATTCATTGACCTCCTTGAGATATATCTTCTGAGAAGATTGTCCCAAGAACATCCTGAGACCGGCCGACTCAAGCTTTAGAAATACATTCTTAACGTCTGCTTCTTGAATCGATAGAACCGAGTTAAAATCGATGACCATCGCATTCAAGATATGGGCTGGGATCTGGTTTGCCATTTCGGAAAGTGTAGTGATCTGCAAATTGAAGAGAATAAGTTCTGAAATTTGTATACTCTTAGAAACTGATTGTAATTGTGAAGAATAGAACTGAAGTGAAGCGGGCAAAATGCTTTTGTTCGTGACTGTTCAAATTCTGGACACGTGTCAGCCCGGGAAAAATTTTGAATAAAAATGTGTGCATGTGTGCTGTAATCGTGAGTATATAATAATGAGCGATTTTAAAATATGCCACGTCATAAAAATTTAGTCACCTCATTTGATTTGGAATATAATAATTTTTTAATTGGTTAACTTATGTGAGAAGATTTGTAAAATTTTCAAGCTGAACAATCAGTTGGGAAACTGATTCAAGTCAGTTGAGAATTCACAAATGATTGTCTTCTCAGTTAACGTCTTAAAAACTGACATTCCCCCTAAATTGGTGCATATAATAATTAAAGTAGTGCTACAAAATAATTTTAAGAGTTAGAGAGGTTATTGGTTTTGCTGAAACGTTGACGACTCTTCAGCTTTCTTGATATTCTGCTATAAATAGAAATTGCTCAATTAGTTTTAGACATATCATCCAAAATATTCAAGATAAAAAAATGTCTGATACGGGTGACTCAAGTCTTTCTCCCTTTTCTGTGGAGGCCAGGAAGGCTGAGATAGAAGACGAAGTCTTCTATGAAAGTCTGCATTACTGGGAGCGATTGCAGGAGCTTGAGCTCTTATACAACTTTGAGCTCTATCTGTTTGGCTGAAATTTTGTATAATTGTTGTGGAGGAGAAGTATGATGATGTAATCCAGACCAACATTTATAAGTAATGAAATATTTATCTGGTTTTAACTCTGTTTTTCTGCAAATGATATATTTCATCAGCTGTGATATGTAAACAAATGAACTGATGAGAGACTAAATGTCATAAGTTGATCATGAACCGGGACTATTTAAACAACTATTAATAGAATTCAAACTGGTGTCAGTTGACAATGAACAACTGATAACTTAAAGTCCTTGGTAAATGTGAAAGACGCATTGATTAACTTGAGACTCTTCAGCTTCTCCAACGTCATTTTCCTATAAATAAGATGATAGTGAAAAAAATGTGATGCAATATCAGTTCAAAAATATTTCAATATGTCTGATTCTGATGCATGCAGCAGCACTCATGTTCATGTTACTGAGCAGTCAACCCCTCGTTTAAAAGATATCAAGAGAAAGATGGAGATATATGTTTTTCAGAAGGTGATGTTAACATGGGAAAAAATTCATGAGTTGAAGAGGGTGAGTGACAGTGGTGCTATTCCTACTCGCTCTCAGGAGGCAAGAGCACTGAAATACCTTGAACGTTTTGAAGTGATGCATGTTAGGGATTTGGTTGAAGATAAATGTCTTTTGGAGGCGATGCTATGGAAGGAGTGGCATGTTGTTGATAAGATTTCGAAATCTAGGGCATTTGCTAGAGTTTGAATTTATGAGTTAAATGATTGGGTTAGGGCGTGGCTAGATTCAGTTGATTCCATGATATCTTCTGTAAAATGGGAACGTTGGTATTCTTAATGAAGTGTTATTTTCAATTTTTTGTATTCTTATTTTCTGCATATAATTCTGTTAGTGAAGCAATATTACTAATTATTTCTAAGATAAATCAATTAAACCAAGAATATTTCGAAAGTAAGAAAACTTAGCCTCGGGTAATGGTTTTGTGAAGATGTCAGCTGCTTGCTGTTCAGTTGAAATATATTCTAGTCGAATATCCTTCTTTAACGCATGATCCCTAATAAAGTGATGCCTGAAATCTATATGCTTGGTCCTTGAGTGAAGAACTGGATTATAAGTGATGGCAATTGTGCTGGTATTATCAAAAAATATAGGTGATTCAGTTGACGTTACTCCATAATCCTTCAGTTGTTGCTGAATCCAGATCAGTTGTGCACAACAGCTACCAGCAGCAAGATATTCTGCTTCTGTTGTTGAGGTAGCTATGGATGTCTGCTTCTTGCTGAACCAAGAGATCAGTCTGTCTCCTAAGAACTGACAAGATCCACTTGTACTTTTGCGATCAAGCTTACATCCTGCATAATTTGCGTCTGAATATACAACTAAATTGAAGGTGAAGTCTTTGGAATACCATAGCCCAACATTTTGCGTGTCCTTAAGATATCTCAGAATTCTTTTAGCAGCTGAGAAATGTGATTGCTTAGGATTTGCTTGAAATCTGACACACATACAGACAGCAAAAACAATATCAGGTCGACTGGCTGTTAGGTACAACAATGAACCTATTAATCCTCTCTATAATGTCGCCTCTACTGATATTCCCCCTTCGTCAGTATCTAGTTTAACTGATGAGCTCATGAGAGTAGTTGCAGCTGAGCATGATTCCATACCAAATTTCTTTAGCAACTCCTTTGTATATTTTGTTTGACTAATGAATATACCAGTTTCCAGTTGCTTCACTTGCAGTCCAAGAAAAAATGTCAGTTCACCCATCATGCTCATTTCAAACTTTTCCTGCATTAACTTAGCAAACTTTTCGCACAATTTGGAGTTAGTTGACCCAAATATTATATCATCAACATAAATTTGAACTAATAGAATATGATTATTTTTAGTAAATTTGAACAAGGTCTTATCAACTGATCCGACTGTAAAGTCATGATCAGTTAGGAATTTTGAAAGAGTTTCGTACCAAGCCCTGGGAGCTTGTTTAAGACCATATAATGCTTTGTTCAAATAGTATACATGATCAGGAAGTTTGTGATTTACAAAACCTGGAGGTTGTTCAACATATACTTCTTCTTGTAACTGACCGTTTAGGAATGCACTCTTCACATCCATCTGGTAAACTTTGAAGTTTTTGTGAGATGCATAAGCAAGAAATATTCTGATTGCTTCCAATCTTGCAGTTGGAGCATACGTCTCATCGTAGTCAATTCCTTCTTCTTGCCTATATCCTTGTGCTACTAGTCTTGCTTTGTTGCGTCTAACTGAACCGTCCTCGTTTAGTTTATTCCTGTACACCCATTTTGTACCTATAATGGTTTTTGAAGTTGGTCTTGGAACTAAGTTCCAGACGTTATTGTGAGTGAACTGATTCAGCTCTTCTTGCAGTAGCATTTACCCAGTTAGGATCAGCAAGAGCTTCATCAGTTTTCTTTGGTTCCATTTGTGAGACAAAGGCTGAATGAATAAATAAATTTAACATTTGATTGCGAGTTCTTATTGGATCAGATGGATTTTCTATTACCAATTCTGGTGGATGTGATTTTCTCCATCTCTACTCAGCATTTGTTGCATCTGCAACTTCTTCAGTTGGTAACTGAATGCAGTTTTCAGCTTCAGTTGATGCCTCGTCAGCTGATATTTGAATATTATCATTTTCCTTTAATAACTGATTGTCAGCATTGACTTCCTGCTCATTTAATTGATCCAATATCTCTGGTTCTGGTGTTTGAAGGATGTTTTGATTATTATGATTTTCATCTTTGTCATCATCTTCCAAACTGATATCTGAAAATCGATCAGCTAGCTCAACTTGATCAGTTGGCTTATCAGTTAGTGCAGTTTCATCAAAATCAACATGCGCAGGTTCTTCAACATTTAAAGTTTTCTTATTAAAGACTCTATAAGCTATACTAACTGATGAATATCCAAGGAATATTCCTTCTGCAGATTTGGCATCAAATGCTTTTAAATAATTTTTACCATTATCATGAATAAAACATCTACAGCCGAATATTTTGAAATAAGTGATTATACTTTTTCTTCCATGCCAGATCTCATATGGTGTTTTCATATGATTCTTATTAATCATTGATCTGTTCTGAGTATAACATGCAGTGTTTACTGCCTCTGCCCAAAATCTTTGAGAAATACCAGAATCAGCAAGCATTGTTCTAGCAGCTTCTTTAAGGGTTCGATTTCTTCTCTCAGCTACACCGTTTTGCTGAGGAGTTCTTGCTGCTGAGAGCTCATGCTTGATTCCAGCATTTTCTAGAAAGCTTGAAAGTGTTTGATTGATGAATTCAGTTCCTCGATCAGATCTGATTCGATCAATCCCAACTGATTTTTCATTTAAAAGTCTTTTAAAGAGTTTAATCAGTTGTGCAGCCGTATGGTCTTTGGATTTGAGAAAGATAACCCAAGTAAATCTTGAAAAATCATCTACGACCACCAAGGTGTATTTCATTCCCCCTAAGCTCATGACTGGTATTGGACCGAAGAGATCCATATGCAATAGTTCTAAGCATCGGGATGAAGACTTACAGCCCTTGTTTTTGAAAGAAGATCGTACTTGTTTTCCATACTGACATGCTGAGCAAAGTTTTTCTTTTGAAAAATTTATTTTGGGCAAACCAGTTACAAGTTCATGTTTACTCAGATAGGCAATGGATTCAAAGTTTAAATGATTTAACCTTTTATGCCACAACCAGTTTTGAGATGATTTTGAAGCAATAAAGCAGACTGGTGCATGAGGTTGTTCATTCCAACTGACTTTATATGTGTTTCCACATCGTTTGCCAGTTAGTATGATTTCATCAGTTGATGTTTTAACTGAGCATGAGTTTTTATCAAATTGTACCGAGAATCCATTGTCGCATAACTGACTGATGCTAATCAAGTTATACTTCAGATTCTCTACTAATAAAACATCTTTAATAGTAAAGTTACCATGGATAAGCTTACCCTTACCCACGGTTTTACCTTTGGAATTATCTCCGAAACTGATGTTTGGACCACTATATTTGGTCAGTTGAGATAGAATACTTGCATCTCCTGTCATATGTCGTGAGCAACCGCTGTCCAAACACCATATTGAATTTTTATCTGTACCTGTTACCTGCAAGCACACACATAATATGATTTGGTACCCATATCTATTTGGGTCCATAACTTATTAGTCCCTTTGGAACCCATACTTGGATTAGTCTGACTGACTTTCCAGTAGCTGTATTCCAAATGGTTTTTCTCGGCTTTTGTGTTCTTGGTGAGTAGTGTACAGTTGATACAGTATGTGTTTTAGTCTTATTCAACTGATTGTTTAATCTGTATCTCTTATGAACTGGCTTGCAGTTATAGTAATTGACATAGCCATTCGAATAGTTTTTGTGAAATCTTTTTGATGACCCGCTTTGTGAATCAGTTGAAAGCTTTTGGCTATAGCCAATCCCATATCTTCTAGCTTTATTCAACTTCTCAGTAGGTTGTTCAATCAGTTTACTGGGCTCAATTTGTTCTTGTACCACTGCTGATTTGACAAAGTGAATGACTTCCCTTTGTTCATTGTCAGCTTTGGTTGAGTATCATTTGAAAACGTTTCTCCTTGATTATTGAACCCTAAACCATGTTTTATCAGAAACTGATTTTTGTTAATTCTGCATCTCATTCAGTGCAGTAGACGACTTATTCCAAGATTGAATGAGTTCAGTCTGTTTTGAATTTTCAAGGATCAATTTCTAGATCAGTGACTGATCTTTCTTTCTCTCTGCTTTTAACTCAGCAATTTCCCTTTTTAGACTCAACCCATCAACTGATTCATCAGTTTTGGTTTTATTGTCCATGGGATCATTTTGCTTTGACTTTATTTCCTCAAATGATGATGCAAGTTTCTGGTACTCATTTACCATTTCATACAATGTTAAAATGAGTTCTTCTCGTGTAAAATCAGTTGAACTAAAATCAAATACCTGTTGACTTGTAGATTCTGCTTCTGTATCATTGGCCATTAGATATTTGACTTCCTCTTCATCACTTGAGCTATATGAGCTTTCTGGTTCTGATTCGTCACTATCAGTTTCTGCCCATTTGGATTTGTTCTCTTCAGCTAATAGAACCTCATGTTTCTTTTTGTAGGTTTTATTATCATCTCTGGATCTTTTCTTATGCTCATATGATTTCTTTCTTCTGTCAGTTGATCCTTGACTGTCCTTTTTAGGTTTAGGACAGTCAGCAATATAATGACCTGTTTTGCCACAATTGTAGCAAGCATTTATTTCTTCTTTGGAATTGTTTCTCTGGTATTGCTTCTGAAAGTTTCCTTGGTTCTTTCTCATGAACCTCCAAAACTTTTTGATGAATAATGACATAGCATCATTGCTTAACTGATCGGCAGATTTCTCGACTGAACTGATTGATTCAGTTCTTACAGCTGCTAGAGCAGTTGTAGCTGTAGGAGTAAATGGTTCTCCTTCTCTGCTCTGCAATTCAAATTCATAAGCCTTTAAATTAGCAAATAGTTCATGAAGTTCGATCGGGTTCAAGTCTTTAGATTCTCTCATAGCCATAGTTTTGACATCACATTCCTTTGGAAGACCTCTCATCACTTTTAGTGCAACCTCTTTGTTAGTATACACATTTCTGAGTGCATTTAATTCATTTACAATACTGCTCACCCTTTCATCATACTCATTCATTGATTCTCCAACCTTCATTTTGATATTGTCAAATTTCTGAACAGCAACAGAGAGTTTATTTTCTTTTGTTTGGTCATTTCCTTCATATAACTGAATCAACTTTTCCCAAATTTCTTTTGCTATTTTGCACATCTTTATTTTGTTGAATGTTGTTTTGTCCAGTGTTTTGTATAGAGTATCTTTGGCCACATTGTCAAGATTGGCTTTTCTTTTGTCCTCAGTTGTCCACTCTTCTCTAGGCTTTTGAATTCTCTGTGGTGCCCCTTCAGTTATGGCAATTGCTGTATTTGCTTTTAGAATCTTCATGGGTTCTTCTGTTATGACATACCACATGTCATCATCTTGTGCAGCTAAGTGAGCCTGCATTCTGATTTTCCAGTCATCGAAATCTTCTCTTGAGAACATAGGAATTTTATTGAATGAAGTCATGCTAGCAGATTTATAGATCAGAAGTATTCAAGAACAAGATTCAACCGCTCTGATACCACTTGATAGGATCGATTGACGTGTCAAGAGTGTTTAGAAGGGGGGGTTGAATAAACACTCTCGATTAATATTGGTCTTTTCGAATTTTTGAGTTCAGTTTGGTGACAAACTGATTCTCGGAATCTTGTTGGTCAATATCAATCAGTTAAACTGAGGTAATTGCGGAAGGTAACTGACTGACAGATAGAATACAGAACTGAAATAAAATACACAAGGATTGTTTCTGGATGTTCGGAGAATTCAATTACTCCTACGTCACCCCTTGTATCACAAGGATAGGATTTCCACTAAAAGACTTTGATCCAATACAACACTTGTACAGACCCACTTCAGTTAGGACTTACCCACTGCCTAAACTGAAACTCTTAGTATTACAAAATGATCTCTGTGCGTAACTGATCTTAGCACTATTGAATTAACAAATATTACAGAGTGCTAATTTGCTCAACTTGTAGCCTTGATTGCTACGAATAAATCAAGTAAGAGTGAGCTGAGATTTTGACAGAGTAATAGCAAGTTTTGAATGATGTATCGTTACTTCTTCTTTTTCTTCTGCCATATTTATACTCTTCTTTTCCAACGGTAATCTTGCGATAAATTTGAATCTTTGTATCCGTTGGTTTCCACTTGATTATTCCTTCGATATTGTTTGCTTCATTTATTGTAATTCGGCGTCTTAATTGCTTTGTCCAGAATGCGTTGTTTCAAGTAGTCTTGGTTGTTGTGCGGTGCTCTTGTAATCTGTTATGTCTTCTTTGTTCTTTCCCGAGACATCTTCAGTTGAGAGACTTTGAGGCATTCGGCTGAATGTTTTAACTGACCAGTTCCAACTGATCAGTTTACTCTGTATCATTGTATCAGCTGATTTCAGTTGATAAGTTCAGTTGCCGAATTAGCTTGCGCGTATCAGTTGATTCATATTTTGTTAATCGATTGATTCATGTTTTGTCAAACTCCAGAATCTAGTTTCCAACACCCGTTTACAAGCCAAGGCCCCAGAGGGACCTCGTCTATGAGAAAAGGCCCCAGAGGACCCCGACGATCGTATTTACACGGTGGTGCCTAGTGCACACCCCAATGGGCCATGTGGAGCTGATACTGATCAGTCGACCAAAGGATAAATGCTAGTCAATTTGAAGAATCAAACTTCACCCAAAATGATATATGATTGAAAGCTTTACGATTTTAATGATTTTATGATATATGATTCATGATGATGAATAAAGCTATTTTTTTAAATGATTTATTTATGCTTAAAGTTATTTTAAAATGATTTTACAATTTATGATTTAATTATGCTTAAATGATTTTAAATTTTTTATTTATGTTCAAAAACTATTTTAAATAAAAATATGATTTTTAAATGCATGTGATTGTATATGTATTATTTGCTAGCCATGTTTAGAACGTGCCGAGTCTTTAGACTCACTAGGATTGTATGATGCATGATTTGATGATTTATGGGAAGCGGTGACGATTGAGTGGATCGAGTGCAGCAGTACACACCCGATGGCCTTTATGTTTCCGCACTAGTTAGATAGATTTACGATTTAAAGATTATGTTACGAATTTTTATTAGAGATATTTTTAATGCTTTGTTTTATTGATAGTTGATCTTTTTAAAGGTCGATTTAGGATTTTTGTTAGTCAATGATTTATGATTTAATTTTATGCACTTTAGATTTCAATTGTTATTTATTTTGATTGTTAGTAATGTTAAGTTATTTTATTTAGTTAGTATTTTCAAGTTTATGATTTGTGATTAGTATAAAAAAATAGAGGTCGTTTCAGGAAAAGAGTCTTCAAGAGATAAAATACATGCTGGAAATCGAGCTTGGCCGAGATAGGATAGTCCTAGGGTTTCTAGTATAACCGATGGGAAGATGGCTCGGCACCATGCGGCTCAGCCAAGGCTCGGCTAGGGGTCGTGTGGGTCATGGTTCAGGGTCTGGTAGGTTCCTAGAAGGGCTAGGACCCATGGTTAGTCGATAGGGAAGAGTCCATGATCTCATGGACTCTTCCCATGCGCATAGGGTGCACCCGCGATCAGCTGCTGCGTGGAGGGTCAAGCTTGGTTAGGGTGGTCTAGGCTAGGTCTGAGGGTGGTCCAGTGAGGTTCAGGAGGGTTCGGGCTCAAGTGGTGTCTTGGGTGAAGAGTCCTCGTCGATTTGGAGTCCTAAACTCCTAGGATAGGTCGTGGTTCATGAACAGGGGACTGTGGCGTGGGCTAGGGGTTGGTTAAATGGGTCAGGGCTGGCCAGTAGGGTCCCTAGGTGGTCTGGTTAGGGGATAGGTTTGAGGTGGCTAGGGTATGGTTCCAGAAAAAACGAAATATGGTTCGATGGAATTAGCTTAGATTTGAGTTAGGGCTAGGAAAAAAGAAAAGGGTCGAGCCATGGTCCACGGGGGTCGATTCATAGTTCACAATGGTAGTTTAGGTAATAAAAGTCAATGCCTAAAATTTGGAGAGAAAATATTAAATTTTGAATTAAATTCGGGAATTAAACGCTTCACAAATTAGTAAATAAGAAATTAAATCGAAACTCGCGAATTTAAGCTTAATAAAAATATTAAAAATTAAATTTAAGCCTAAATAATTATTTGGGATGGTCTAGAGTCAATGAAAATAAGAAACACTCAAAATCGAGAAATTTTACGTCAGGGTCAAAACGGTCATTTTACACCTGGGTAGTACGAAAAGGGTTGACAGCATCCCGAAGGGTCATACCGCATGTTAAAAGATATATTATGATGATTTTGATGAAAATATGATATTTTATTCTTTATGGTAAAGTTGTGAAATTTTTATTGTGAAAATGTTATTTTTGGAAAGTCATAATATTTTATGATTTAAAAAAGAAAAGAAAAATATTTTGAGGGATGTGAATTGAATGTGACATAAAGGATATGATATATTATTTTTTGGAATTTCGTGAGGGAAATGGCCCTAGAGGGAGCCCGTTTAAGGGAGAAGGCCCTAAAGGGAGCCTAACGATCGTATTTCCATTTTACGTCAGTGCCTAGTGCCCGTCCCCATGCGCAATGGTGAGCTAAGACTGATCAATCGACCAGAGGATAAAAGACTAGTCACTTTCAAGGATCAAACTTCACTGTAAATGATAAATGATTGAAAGCTTTACGATTTACGATTTATTTATGCTTAAAAGTTATTTTAAATAAAAGTATAGATTCAATGCATGTGCCTGTATATGTATTATTTGTTACTCCTGTTTAGAACATGCTGAGTCATTAGACTCACTAGGTTTGAATGCTGAAGGTGATGATGATATTGAGAGAAGCGCTGACGCTTGAGTGGATCGAGTCCAGCAGTACACTCCCGAGGGACTTTATATTGTGCATTAACTTGATAGTTAAAAGATTTAAAGATTTTTGTTAATAAATTTATTAGAGACTTTTATGCTTTATTTTGAAGTTAGGATGATCATGTTAGAGGTTGGATTTGAATTTTGTTAATTGACGATTTAGTGATTTTTGTGCATTTGAGATTTTACTTTTAAACTATTTTCACTTATAAAAATGTTTAAGTTATTTTTAAATAAGGAATTTCGAATGATATATAAAAAAAATTAGTAGGATTTTAAAGATAAAAAGTAGTGGACGTTTCTTGTATACATATCGCTGTTGTTGCATCAAAAATGCTTGATAACTCTTATATCATTTTACTACTCTATGTTGTTGATATGTTAATTTTTGGAGCTAGTATGCTCAATATTGATAAGTTGAAATACAAAATGTTAGAAGAGTTTACGATGAAGGGAAGGATTCGGCTTCTTCAAAACAAATAATTGGTATGAGAATTATTGACAAAGAGGTCCTTGTGTTGTCTCAAGAAGAATATATAAAGAAAGTGCTCCATAGATTTTACATGGATAGATCAAAGCAAGTTAACACACTTTTAGCTAGTCAATTTCGTCTATCCAAGGATCAGTCAACTTGTTTTGAGGATGAGCTAGCTTATATAGATAAGTACCCTAAGATTTGTCATATATATGCAATGGTATGTACTAGACCAGACATAGAACATGCGGTGAGATTTGTGAGTCAGTTTATGAGTAATCTAGTAAAACAACATTGGGAGGCGGTGAAATAGATTCTTAGACAGCTGAGAGGTACTGAAAATTCCATATTATACTTCAGAAAATCGGATTTTAGCTTACATGAATATGTTGATGCTGACATCACTAGTGATGTAGGTTGTAGAAAGAGTATTACTGGAAGTTGAGTTTCGAAATTGCAAAAGATAATTGCACTTTCTACAAATGAGATTACGTGTGTTGTAGTAACAAATACTAGTAAATTGATTATCTGGTTCCAGTCTTTTCTGGAAGAGTTGAGTCACAAATATGAAAAAAGTGTATTATAATGTGATAGTATAAGTGTTATTCACTTGGAGAAGAATTTTTTTATCATGCTAGGACAAAAAGATATATAGGTTCGATATCACTTCATAAGATCAGTGTTGGATGATGAAATTCTGGCTCTTGAGAAGATTGAAAGAAATCATAATCTAAATGATAATGCTGATGAAGACTGTGACAACTTTTACTTCTTCACTGAGGAGTGAGGAGTCGTTGTATGTGGAAACAGAGATGATGGTGGATTAGTCTCCAAGTGAAAGTGTAACGTCTACCGTTTTAAAAGTGCGAAAATATATATTTTTTTGTAAAGCTCACATTTTGAATTAAATCATTTTAATAAATTGCATGCATCCCTTTTAAAAAAAATGTCATTTAAAAATAATTATAAGTAATTACCAATAAAAATATAGCGGAGGAAAAACGAGTAAAAATTCTAACATCAATCAGTAAAATAAAATAGCGTATAAATGCTCAAATCCTCTCAATAACATAAAATCGTAAATGTGCGGAAAATCATGAGGTCCTCGGGTCATGTCGCTCACCAGGACTGTCGGCTCAGAGTTCAGCACCTCCAGCCCCCTCAAAATCTTGATCACCTGCATCACATATGCCTAGTGAGTCTAAAGAATCGACACACCTCTACCGTGATAACAAATACATATACGTAACAAGCAAAATGAAAAATATCGTAATCAACATACATTTCATATCTGCGGTAAAATCATATGCATAATCGTGACCTGTCAAAACATGTCAATAATCATAGTATGTATAATCGTATCAACATATACGTGTCCATTCGTCAGTTGTTACTTTCGTATCATCATGTCATTCGATGGATCCATCTACTTATAACCGAGGTACCCGGCCGGCGGAGGCATCAACGACAGTGATAAGTGCAAGATTTGCACTTAATTTATATTAGAATCCATTTTGAATTATGCTTGTTTCGAACAGAATTATGCGTTTTTGGTTTGTTTTTGTTGTCATTTCAGGAATGGAGAAAATAGCGGGCACGAAACCAAGTGGACAAAGAAAACAGAGTAGTGCGGAGCCGAGAGCACACCCACGGACAGAAGTGCGCACGCGGCCGCGCCACTTCACGAGCAGCCGCGTGCGCATACATGCAAGACATCAAATAGAGGTGCGCGCTGCCGCGCCACTTCATGCACATCCGCGCGCACTGAAATGCCAGAAGGTAGACAAAGGCGCGCGCGCGGCCGCGCCAAATCATGCGCATCCGCGCGCGCATAGAAGAACATGAAGAACTGAGAGGAGCGCGTGGCAGCACCACAACTCGCGCGACAGCGCGCGCGCAGACACAAACAGATGAGCAGAAGCGCAAGCGCCACCGCGCGAGATCATGCGCAACCACGAACGCCGCGTTCCAGAAAGTTATAAATTGCGCGATTCTTAGGTCAGAAAGGGAGAGCCGCCGTGGGAGAATAGAACACGCACGAACTGCCACCTTGGGAAAGAAAAGACGCGAGAAACCGAAAGCACACACGAGACGAAGATTCGGGAAGCGAAGAACAATCACAAATACGAAGAACGACGGATCTGGGGACAGAGACGAAACTTCGGATTTGTTATCTTTTCCTTCGCTTCTTTATTTTATTGTGTAGTGATGTTTAAAACTATGAATATGTCTTGTCTTTGCTTGGATTCCGTGATGAACTAAATTTCCATTCTAGAGGTTGACGTAGCTTTGTCTATATGATGATTTGACGTTGATATTTTGATGATTGAATTCTGTTTTTGTTTAATTTTGTCCTCTACATTTATTTCACTGCAATTTATTTGGCCATAAATTGTGTGTTGTCTGCTTAATTCTACAACTCTGGAATGGAACTAGGATTATAGATCATTAGAGACACATCGTTGAATGTTTATATCGTTCGGAAGGCGTATAACTTTAGCGAGGCTTAGATAAGAACATTGTTTGCATTTATCAATTAAACTTAGATTTTTATTAGAAATAATTGAATCGAAGTTTGATTGATAAAATTTATTCGTCACTTGGGAAAGGGGGAATAAAACACGTAAGTGTTCTTAGCCATTAAATAATAGGAATTCATGAAGTTAAATACAACCAGAAGAATTATCGTAGAAACTTAGTGAAATCATTCCTCTAGATATTCCCTCTCATAGTTATTTCTCCAGTCGGTGATCAAATTAATTCAATGTTTTCAATTAATTCGTTCAAACAAACTAATCTGGTTATTGATTTTTATAGATAAAGTCTTGACTATTTTAATTACAAGCATTGATATATATTTTATTTACACTCCTCGTCAGATCGACACTTACACTCAAAAATACATTTTACAATAATTTTACGTCGTGCGCTTGCGAGCAATCAAGAAATCACGCAACAAGTTTTTGGCGCCGTTGCCGGGGAGTGTCAAAATTGATTTTATATCAATATTGTTACCAATTAGTCTAGATTTTAATTTAGAGCTTTTATTTTTTTATTGATTTAGTTTTTCATTTTTTTCTATTTGACAGTGCATGCTAAGATCGCAAAACTCAGACTTGCTGATTTTTGACCCGGAGATCGAAAGAACTGCGAGAATATTAAGAAAAGCAAGAAGGGAAGAGATCCAAGCAATGGCTGAACACAGAGAGAATGACAGACATAATCCGCTAGAGGCTATACCTATCAGAGATCACTTCCAACCAGTGATCAACACTCATTATTCTGTCATCGTTCGAGGGACCATAAATGCCAATAATTTCGAGCTGAAATCCGTTCTTATCAATATGGTTCAACAAAACCAGTTTTCTGGAACCGCTACTGCAGATCCTCATCTAAATCTCAGAATATTCTTTGAAATCACTGACACGGTAAAAATAAATGGTGTTTCTGATGATATAATTTGATTGCGCTTGTTTCCTTTTTCTCTTAGGGACCAAGCAAGAGGATGGCTACAATCGCTTCCCTTGGGAAGCATCACGACATGGCAGGAGCTGGCGACGAAGTTCCTTTCTAAATATTTTACCCCTGCGAAGTCTGCACAATTGAAAATTGAGATCAGCACTTTTAGACAGATCGACTTCGAGCAGTTGTATGAAGCTTGGGAAAGGTATAAAGAGTTGTTGCGGAGGTGCCCGAATCATGGTTTTGAAGACTGGGTGCAGATTGAGCTATTCTATAACGGGTTGAATGGTCAGACACGGACAACATTAGATGCAGCGGCAGGTGGCACGATCTTTGCCAAATCTCCTGCTCAAGCCTATGACTTGCTTGAGCAGATGACTATTAATAGCTACCAATGGCCGTCGAAGAGATCAGGAGTTCAGAGGACTGCTGGAGTTTACGTTGTGGATCCTATCACATCACTCACTGCACAAGTATCAGCATTGACTACATAGATAGCGACTATGAATAAAGTGAGTACATCAAACACTGAGGGAGCATCGTTTGTCGTTGAAGAACCGCAAATTCCTGAAGACGTGCAGTACGTCAACAACAAGAACTTTGGAGGCTATGGAAGATATCGAGTTAACCCTCCCCCTAACACTTATCATCCTGGTTTGAGAAATCATGAGAATTTTTCATATGCAAACAATAAGAATGTATTGAATCCTCCACCGGGGTTCAATACATCAAATGGGGAAGGGAAGCCATCATTTGAGGACTTGGTCGGGACATTCGTTTCTGAATCTGGTAAGAGGATGGCTAGGACTGAGTCTAGGCTTGACAACCTAGAGACCCACATAGCAAGTACTGGTGCGACCTTGAAAATCCTTGAATCGTAAGTGGGGCATATAACAAAGCAACTCACGTCTCAACCATCAGGCACAGTCTCAAAGACTGCAGACCCAAATCTGAGAGAAGTGAATGCCATTTTTATACAGCATGAAGAGTTAGGTGTGATAAGCAGAGAAGAGAAGGAGGTTGAACTCACACCTGTTTGGGATGAAAAGCCAACTCCAACAAAAAGAGCCCGAGGTAAGAAATATGAGAGGTATGATTTAAATCAATGCATTGATATTTCTTTACTTCCCTACCCCCAGAGATTTTTACAATTACAAGCTGAATTTCAAAAGAAAAAAGGTCTTGAAGATCTCAAGAACCTACACACTAATAATGAGTTTGCAGATAAGGTGGAAGGTGAATTTACCGAAGGAACACGAAGAAATCGTCCTCAGAAGTTGCTAGATCTCGGTGAATTTATTATGCCATGTGAAATAAGGGGTCATTTAGTGGAAAAAACTATCTATGACTCGGGAGCGAGCATAAATATAATGCCAAGTTCTCTCTACGAGAAACTTGGATTGAGCAGGATGAGGCCCACAGGACTAAGCTTACAGATTGCAGATAAATTGATCAGGACACCGTTGGGCATCGTTGAAGATGTTGAACTTCGGATCGACAAATTGAAGATTTTAGCAGAGTTCGTGGTACTTGACATAGAGAATAGTCAGAACGTTCACGTCAATCTAGGACGACCATTATTGGCTGCTGTTGGAGCCATCATTGACGTGAAACGAGGAAAGATGACCATGGAAGTTGAAGGTCAACAGGTGGCAATAAGGGCATCCAAGAAATCATACGACCCACTGATGAAACTTAAAATTAATAATTTATTATATGTTAAAACCTGTGTTTTAAAATTTAAGTTTCATTAAAATTATTAAATTATGTTATTTTAGTATTGTTTGTTTATATTTAATTGTCTTACTAAATATGTTTTATTTTCAGGTTTTCTATGTGTTGGTAAAATAATGATAACTCAAGCTAGAAAATTCAAATGGAGGTGACTCAAACATGTTTGGAATCCTTGAGAAATTATCTACAACTTTGCAGAAGACATGATTGCCTAAAAAGTTCATTAAGATGATCAAATTGTGCAAATATCAAAAGGAGGACAAATTTACTTTTACTATGACCAGCATAAAGTAAAAAAATCATAACTATTTCAATATTTAACCAAATGAGGTGAACCAAGTGGCCAAATTCATCTACAGACATTCTCCACATGTTTACCGTTTTGGGCAGAGTCAAATTCGGTGATTAAAGTCGTGGAACAAAGCATTGAAAGAAGGGACATGGAATTGAACTTGGAGGAGACAAAGAATACTATTGCAACTACATGCCATTAATAAAAATTTTGACCCTTTCTCTCATTTGGCCTATAAATAGAGGCCTTGTGCTAGCTTGAGAATCATTCTATCTCATTGTAAAATATAGTGTGAGTGTGTATCAAAGTTCTAAGTTCCAATATATTTTCTTTCATGTTCTCAACTATGAGTGATATTTTAGTGTTGATCAAATGTAAGCTTATGGCAAGCTAAATCTATTATGTCAAGGTGAAGAGGATGCATTCTTGGTGAAGTAAGATTGTTTATATTTTGTATATTTTTTCTATATTTCTTTTCATTTAGCTAACTTATTTTTATTTTAGGTATAAAAATGAATTATTTGTTGTTATTAATTTACATCAAATGCTTGATACCATTAAAGTGGTTATCTTGATTTGTTGTTTAATTTTGATACAATAAATATTTCATCACTTATTATTATATATATATATATATATAATAATATCATAATGTTTCATTTAGACGGTAGCGTGGCTCTGCCGGTTGTTCTAAATGAAATATTATGATTTAATACTAACATCTAACAATCTAACATTTACTTTATCGCAACTAACTTTTATTTTTCGCATCTAACTTTTACTTTACTGCAACTAACTTATTAAATCAATATATTTCATTTAGGCAATAGCGTGGCTCTGCCGGTTGTTCTAAATGAAATATAATGATTTAATTTAACATTTACTTTATGCAATTATTTATTTATATAGTTATAATTATAATCATAGGTACCATATATAAAATATCGGTTAATTCGGTATTTTCTATAGTGGAAACTATATTATATTATGTGTGTGTTTAATTTTCTTGGAACCATTATTTATGGTGGTTTTTTTTTGTTTTACTTTTAGTTAAACAATATTACATAAACCAAGAATAAATCATCAAGCCTTGACAAAATTTATAATTTGTAAACTTCATTCTTGCATTTGGTAAACTATAAATTAATAAATTTAAACTCAAAATAACCTCTCTGAGGATCGATCTCGTACTTACGAAATATATTACTTGCAGACAACCTACACTTGGGTGAATTATTATTTAAGTAGTAGCAAGTTTTTGGCGCCGTTGCCGGGGAGGTATAAATTAAGTTTATATTTGTTAATTATGTTTTATTTATAAGTATTGTGTTGTTTTTTTTTTGTATGAGTATTTGGAGTCGAAAAAAAAGTGGTAGACTTATTCGAGTATCTGAAAATAATTTAAATATGGATGATAATTCAAATAATCAAGATAATGATAATAATAATAATAATATAATAATAATAATAATCAAGAACATGGTCAATTAAGAACACTTAGGCACAATATGAACCCTATTAGAACTAGTGCCTCATCTTGTTTAGTTTTTCCTCCTGATGCATCTAATTTCAACTTCAAACCTCAAATTATTCAACTTTTACCAAATTTTCATGGCTTAGATTCTGAAAATCCATATTTGCATCTAAGAGAATTTGAGGAAGTTTGTAACACTTATAATGATCAAAATTGTAGCATGGATATAGTTCGATTAAAGCTTTTCCTTTTTCTTTAAAAGATAAAGCTAAAACATGGCTACAAAATTTAAGATCAAGTTCAATAAGATCATGAGAGGAAATGCAACAACAATTTCTCAAAAAGTTTTCCCTTCCCATAGAACAAACTCTTTTAAAAGACAAATTAAAACTTTTTCTCAAAAATAAGGAGAAACGTTTTATCAATGTTGGGATAGATATAAAGAATTACTTAATACATGCCCACATCATGGTTTTGAAACATGGAGAATAGTTTCTCACTTTTATGAAGGTCTAATACCTAAAGATAGGCAAATGATAGAATTCATGTGTAATGGAACTTTTGAAGATAAAAACCCAAATGAAGCTATGGAATATTTGGATTCATTAGCAGAAAATGCTCAAAATTGGGATAATATAGGCACAATAGAACCACCAACAACTAAAAACAATAATTCAACAAATGGGGGTGGTATCTATAATCTTAAAGATGATATAGATATTCAAGCTAAACTTGCATCTTTAGCAAGAAAAATTGAGTCATTAGAAATGAAAAAGATTGGTCAATTAAAAAGTATTCAAGAAATTGTTTGTCATATATGTGATACACATGATCATGCTACAAAAGATTGTCCAACATTACATTCATTTAAAGAATGTCTCCATGAACAAGCAAATTATGTTAACAATTATAAAAAACTAATACTAGATCCTTTTTCACCATCATATAATCCTGGATGGAAAAAGCATCCTAATTTTAGTTGGAGGAATGATAATAATGCACAACCGTCACAACAATATTTTCAAAATAACCAAAATCATCAAGGTTATATTCCTTATGTTACACCTCCAAGAAAAAACTTTGAAGATGTAATTCATGCATTTATCCAAAAGCAAGAGTCTATCAATATTCAAAACAGTCAATCTATGAGTGATTTGAAAGAAACTCTTGCAAAATTTGCATCTGCACTTAATATTCATGAAAAAGGAAAATTTCCATCTCAACCTCAACCTAATCCTAAAAATCAAAATCAAGAATTAAAAAATAAAAAAATTGATCAAATAAAATCTGTTATTACCGTTAGAAGTGGTAAAATAGTTAATGATCCATATAGTAATGAAAACAAGGATCATTTAAAATCAAAGAGTAAGGATGATAATCCTGATACTTTTGAGAATGGTGATACCTTAAATTTTAAGAATAATATGGTGAATGATAAATCATCTGAAATAGTAAATAAGTCAAATAAACCTCCACCATTTCCTCATGCATTAACAAATCATAAAAAACAAAAAAGTGATTCTGATATCTATGAAGTTTTTAAACAAGTGAAGATAAATATTCCATTATTAGATGCTATTAAACAAGTACCTTCTTATGCAAAATTTTTAAAAGGCTTATGTACTGTAAAGAGAAAATTGCATGTGAAGAAAAAAGCATTCTTGGCTGAACAAGTAAGTTCTATTCTTCAAAATAATTATAGTTTAAAATATAAAGATCCTGGTTGTCCAACAATTTCATGTATTATTGGAGAAAATAAAATTAAAAAAGCTTTGTTGGATTTGGGAGCAAGTGTGAATTTACTTCCTTATTCAGTTTATGAAAAACTTAATTTAGGAGAATTAAAACCCACTTCTGTTACTCTCTTACTGGCGGATAGGTCAATCAAAATACCTAGAGGTATTGTAGAAGATGTGTTGGTTCAAGTTGATAAATTCATATATCCTGTAGATTTTATTGTTTTGGATACACAACCAATAGAAGTACATAATGAAATTCCAGTAATATTGGGACGAACATTTCTAGCAACTTCAAATGCTTTAATTAATTGTCGAAATGGAATAATGAAATTTCTTTTGGAAATATGACTCTAGAACTTAATGTGTTCAATTTATGTAAACAACCAAGTATTAATGAAAATGAATATGATAATGAAATTGAAACAATTGTGGAAGAAAATATACAAGAAGAAAACTTAAATCAACAATCTGAAGTTTTTTCAATAGAAAGTTTTGAGTCTAAAAATAATTTTAAAGAAGATGATAATACAAAACTTGAATTAAAAGTTTTACCATTAGAATTGAAATATGTATTTCTTGGTGAAAATAAAACATTTCATGTTGTAATTTCTTCCACTCTTTTGCCAAATCAAGAAGAAGATTTGATTAAATTACTTAAAAAATATAAAAATGCAATTTGATGGACTTTGAAAGATATAAAAGGTATGAATCCTTTAATTTGTACACATAAAATTCACTTGGAAGAAAATGCTAAAACATATCAACAACCACAAAGAAGGTTAAATCCACATATGAAGGAAGTTGTTAAGAATGAAGTATTAAAACTATTAGACGCTGGAATTATCTATCCAATTTCAGATAGTAAATGGGTAAGTCCAACACAAGTAGTACCTAAAAAGTCAGGCATCACTGTTATAAAAAATGAAAAGGGAGAGTTATTACAAGCTAGGATTCCATCTAATTGGCGTATGTGTATTGATTATAGAAAATTAAATGATACAACTAGAAAAGATCATTTCCCACTACCATTTTTAGATCAAATTCTAGAAAAAATAGCAGGAAATTCTTATTACTGTTTTCTTGATGGGTATTCGGGGTATTATCAAATACCTATATCATTAGAAGATCAAGAAAAAACTACTTTTACTTGTCCTTTCGGAACTTTTGCATTTAAAAGAATGCCATTTGGTTTATGTAATGCTCCGGCTACTTTTCAAAGATGCATGTTAAGTATTTTCAGTTATATGATTGAAGAATATGTAGAAGTTTTTATGGATGATATAACTGTTTTTGGAAACTCATTTGAAAATTGTCTTAAAAATCTAGAAGAAGTATTAAAAAGATGTGAAGAAAAAAATCTTGTTTTAAATTGGGAAAAATGTCATTATATGGTTAAATCTGGGATTGTTTTAGGACATGTGATATCTGAAAAAGGAATTGAAGTTGATAAAGCTAAAGTTGATGTTATTGCTAATTTATTATCACCAAAAACAGTCAAAGAAGTTCGATCATTCTTGGGTCATGCAGGATTTTATAGAAGGTTTATAAAAAATTTCAGCATAATATCTAAACCAATTTCAAATCTTTTAACAAAAGATACACAATTTGAATGGACTCAGAAATGTGAAAATGCTTTTAAAAAAATTATTAATCTTTTAGTTACATCACCTATTTTACAACCTCCAGATTGGTCTTTACCATTTGAATTAATGTGTGATGCAAGTGATTATGCTATAGGAGCTGTGTTAGGACAAAGAAAAGAAGGAAAACCTTATGCAATCTATTACGCTAGTAGAACCTTAAATAGTGCCCAAATAAATTATTCAACTACTGAAAAAGAATTACTTTCAGTAGTATTTGAATTAGATAAGTTTCGATATTATTTAATTGGTTCTACTACTATTGTTTACACCGATCATTCTGCCATAAAATATTTATCAAATAAACAAGATGCTAAGCCAAGATTAATACGGTGGATTTTATTGTTACAAAAATTTGATATTATAATTAAAGATAAAAAAGGAAAAGAAAATGTTGTAGCCGATCATTTATCTAGAATAATGACTGAATCATCTCATAATGAAATACCAATAAATGAAAATTTTCCAGATGATCAGTTGTTTTATGCTACTATTATGCCCTGGTTTGCTAACATTGTAAATTTTCTTGTGACAAATAAAATGCCTTCTCATTGGAATTCACAGGATAAGAATAAATTCTTGATAGAAGTTAAAAAATTTTATTGGGATGATCCTTACTTATTTAAGTATTGTCCTGACCAAATTTTTCGACGATGCATACCCGACAATGAAGTAAGTAATGTTATTAAATTTTGTCATTCTGAAGCATGTGGAGGTCATTTTTCATCCAATAAAACAGCTACAAAAATCTTACAATGTGGATTTTATTGGCCGTCTTTATTCAAAGATACACATTTATTTTGCAAATCTTGTGAAAACTGTCAGAAGATGGGATCAATTTCAAAACGAAACATGATGCCTTTAAATCCAATCATAATTATTGAAATATTTGATAGTTGGGGGATAGATTTTATGGGTTCATTTCCATTATCTTTTGGATATACGTACATTTTAGTCGCTGTTGATTATGTTTCAGAATGGATTGAAGCAATTGCATGTAGAACTAATGATCATAAAGTTGTTATAAAATTTTTTTAAGAAAATATTTTTAGCCGATTTGGAATACCTAGAGCAATAATTAGTGATGGGGGAAGTCATTTTATAAATAAATCATTTTCTTCTTTGTTAAGAAAATATGGCATTACACATAAAGTTTCTACCCCATATCATCCTCAAAGTAATGGTCAAGTTGAACTTGCAAATAGAGAAATAAAACAAATTTTAGAAAAAACAGTTAATCCAAATCGAAAAGATTGGTCTTTAAGATTAACTGATGCATTATGGGCATATAGAACTGCATTTAAAACATCATTAAGGATGTCACCATATAGGTTAGTTTTTGATAAGCATTGTCATTTACCGGTTGAACTTGAACATAAAGCTTATTGGGCAATTAAAGCATTTAATATTAATTTAGATGATGCATCTAAATTAAGAAAATTGCAAATAAATGAACTTGAAGAATTAAGAAATGATGCATATGAAAATTCAAAGATTTATAAATATAAAACTAAAGCCTTTCATGATAAAAATATTATGAGAAAGTCATTTGAAATTGGACAAAAAGTTTTGCTTTATAATTCTCGTTTGCATTTATTTTCAGGTAAACTAAGATCGAGGTGGTCAGGACCATTTATAATCAAATTTGTTTATCCTCATGGTGCTGTTGATATTGAAAATCCTAAAAATAATGACGTGTTTAAAGTTAATGGGCAAAGACTTAAGCCTTTTATAGAAAATGAAATTCTTAATAATGAGTTTATGCCTTTATATGATCCACAATAGTTGTTTGATATTTTCATTTTGTTTTGCAGATTCTAGTTCATTTCCCGGTTACGTGGCGGATAACGGTACTCCGTGACTGTTTAAGTCGGTTTCTTCAGTTTTTCCAAAATAATTGAAATATATATAATAATAATAATATGGATGCGTGTATTATGATTCTTCGTAAATATTTTGCTTGTTTACCTGATAATGCGTTGAAAAAAATTTATAAAGCTAGATGTGAGCGGCTAAGGTTGATGATGTCATATGGCATACCGAATGATGTCCGTTTGATAATTGAAGCAAAAGTCCGATTGGTTGGGGAAGCAAGTGAATTAATAATAAGACATATGCCAGGATTTGGTAAAAGCACATATGCCAAAAAGCGAAGAGCTAAACGTATAGGTGGATGCCATAAATGTGCAAGGTAGACTTGTAAGGGTAAATGCAAAAATGTTGGAATGACATCAATGAATAGAGAATATAAAATTTTATTCATTAAGAATGGTCTGAGTAAAGAGCCTTTGGATAATTTTCTAGAGGTTTTTGATACGCATTCTAGTGGGTACGTGCAAAATGAACTTCTTAAACTATGGTGGCAATTTCAACATGAGGAATATCAATATGGACGGTGGAATCAGCCTTACAAAGATCCTACTGTAGTAACGCATATTTATTTAGATAAGTAAATATATATACACAATTTCGTCTTGGGAATCTGACGTTAAAAGACCATGTTTGCCAATTTATAAGAAAATTGGATGGGAAGCATATCCTCGACTCATAGAAGGCGTTGAAGCCGTTACTGAACGTAAAATCAGAGGAAGATGTGAGCCACAATCACAACTACGCTGTATATATTTGTTTTAATTTTGTCATTTTTATTTTCTTTTAATAATAATAATTTCCTGTTCAAATATTGACTTTTGGCATGTTACGCTTATAAATTCATATGTTGTGATCTAACAATTACAAAAAAACATATTTCTCAACATGTCAACTTCCACGGTAAGTAAAATCAAAAATATTTGTATATTTTGTGGATCTAGTGCAGGAAAAGATTCAATTTATGAAGAAGTAGCAGAAAATCTTGGAATAACACTTGCTAAAAAAAAGATTCATTTGGTATATGGTGGTGGTAAAGTTGGTCCTCATGGGAAAAGTTGCAAAAGCTACGCATGCAGGTGGAAGTGAAGTTTTAGGCATTATTCCGATTACCTTAGCCAATCTTACAGGACCAAATAGGAGAAGAAATGAAAGTGGACAACATGTATGAACGAGTTACCCAAATGATTGAACATTCAGATGCTTTCATTGCTTTGCCAGGAGGTTCCGGTACTTTAGAAGAAATATTTCATACTGTTTGTTGGGCACAATTAAATATCCACAATAAGCCAATTGGTTTGTTAAATGTTAACAATTATTATGATAAACTGTTATCGTTTCTTGATGATGTTGTGGAACAGGGATTTATTTCATTAGCTTCGCGAAGGATGTTAGTTTCTGCTACAAGTGAAGGTGAACTTATTGATTTACTGGAAGGATTTAGTCACGAACCAGATCCATCCTTATCTCAACTTAATTGGCCAACATCCAAAAGTAAGAAAAGAAAATTCATGTGATGCTAAACTTGTGATTCAACGGTATGTTTTAATGTTTTTCTTTAAGGTATGAATAATTTCTTCTTCTTCTCCTCTTAGTTTTTTTATATAAAAATTAAAATATATACTTATATATAGTAATAATAATAATAATTTTTAGTTCAATGTCGAGTAAGGTGTCAGTAAAATGCACCTGAGACGCATTAGTTAATAATTATTAGAAAATCACATTACACTAGATTTTAATATTCATTATATTCAAAATACAGACTAAAAGAAAAATTAGTTTTTCAGATGTACCAATTTATATATATATTTTGATCAATTAATATAAAATATATAATAGATGTGTTCATATATATATATATAATTGTATGTGTTTTCAAATAAAATAATTTCTAAAATTTTTATGAGAATATAGTTAAAAGACATGGTTTGTATGGTTGTTAACATGTATAATTGAAAGAATTCTTTTGTAAAAGTATAATATATACTCACACATCTTTTGTGAGTGAGTGGTGAGAAATGAGAAAACAATTAATAAACTTTTATTGATTATTAAAAAATGGTTAATTACAAGAATATAACTCTCCTAAAAAAAATATTTATTGAAAAAAGAAAAAAAAAAGAAGTAAATATATAACGGACTGCAAAATACTTTATTCATTGTAATTTTTTTAGATTTTATTGATGTACTATCAATGTGTTCTAAAAACATCAATATTGTGTTAAAAAAAAACAAAAAACAAAAAAATGAAAAAACAAACAAACAAACAAACAAAAAGATTTGTTTGTGCTAGATAAGTTTCAAAGGTAGTCGGATGTATCCGTTATATAAATGTTTGTAAAATTTTGCAGTGACGTTATTTAAAAAAAACAATAAAAAAAAGAAAAAAGGGGGATTTTATTCTTTGTAAATTTTCCTATTTTGTTTTCAATATTAGTTAATTAATTGTCTGCTTTAATACTTAGCCTTTTTCAATGAGAGTTAATATTCATTCCAACTCCATGAGTGAAAACTAGTTATTCCATAAACATTTTGAACTAAAAGAATATATGGAGTTGAGGCTTTTACAATAATATTCTTGATATTATACATGTTATGGTGGGTGATGTGAATTATCTTTTTGAACTATATTATTATAAAAAATTTAGAAATTTTTAAAAAAATTATATATATATATATTGTGACTTTATATATTATGTGAAAATAAGACTAATAATAAAAACACATCTAATTATATATTATTATATTAAACGAATATATATATATATATAAATCGGTATATGATTTTGTTTTTAATAAATATGTTTGTATTTGAATATATAAAAGGAATAAAGAATTTAGGTTGTGATTTTTCGATAAATTTTATTACTAAGGGACTAGTAATAAGATAGTGTGGGGGTGTGATGAAACTTAAAATTAATAATTTATTATATGTTAAAACCTGTATTTTAAAATTTAAGTTTCATTAAAATTATTAAATTATGTTATTTTAGTATTGTTTGTTTATATTTAATTGTCTTACTAAATATGTTTTATTTTCAGGTTTTCTACGTGTTGGTAAAATAATGATAACTCAAGCTAGAAAATTCAAATGGAGGTGACTCAAACATGTTTGGAATCCTTGAGAAATTATCTACAACTTTGCAGAAGACATGATTGCCTAAAAAGTTCATTAAGATGATCAAATTGTGCAAATATCAAAAGGAGGACAAATTTACTTTTACTATGACCAACATATAGTAAAAAAATCATAACTATTTCAATATTTAACCAAATGAGGTGAACCAAGTGGCCAAATTCATCTACAGACAATTCCCCACATGTTTGCCGTTTCGGGCAGAGTCAAATTCGATGATTAAAGTCGTGGAACAAAGCATTGAAAGAAGGGACATGGAATTGAACTTGGAGGAGACAAAGAATACTATTGCAACTACATGACATTAATAAAAATTTTGACCCTTTCTCTCATTTGGCCTATAAATAGAGTCATTGTGCTATCTTGAGAATCATTCTATCTCATTGTAAAATATAGTGTGAGTGTGTATCAAAGTTCTAAGTTCCAATATATTTTCTTTCATGTTCTCAACTATTAGTGATATTTTATTGTTGATCAAAAGTAAGCTTATGGCAAGCTAAATCTATTATGTCAAGGTGAAGAGGATGCATTCTTGGTGAAGTAAGATTGTTTATATTTTGTATATTCTTTCTTTATTTCTTTTCATTTAGCTAACTTATTTTTATTGTAGGCATAAAAGTGAATTATTTGTTGTTATCAATTTACATCAAATGCATTATACCATTAAAGTGGTTATCTTGATTTGTTGTTTAATTTTGATACAATAAATATTTCATCACTTATTATTATATATATATATATATATATATATATATATATTTATATATATATATATATATTTTTATATAATAATATCATAATATTTCATTTAGACTGATAGCGTGGACTCTGCCGGTTGTTCTAAATGAAATATTATAATTTAATACTAACATCTAACAATCTAACATTTACTTTATCGTAACTAACTTTTATTTTTCGCATCTAACTTTTACTTTCTCGCAACTAACTTTTACTTTTCTGCAACTAACGTTTACTTTATCGCAACTAAATTTTACTTTACCGCAACTAACTTATTAAATCAATATATTTCATTTAGGCAATAGCGTGGCTCTGCCGGTTGTTCTAAATGAAATATAATGATTTAATTTAACATTTACTTTATGCAATTATTTATTTATACTAGTTATAATTATAATCATAGGTACCATATATAAAATATCGGTTAATTCGGTATTTTCTATAGTGGGAACTATATTATATTATGTGTGTGTTTAATTTTCTTGGAACCATTATTTATGGTGGTTTTTTTTTTTTTTGTTTTACTTTTAGTTAAACAATATTAAATAAACCAAGAATAAATCCTCAAGCCTTGACAAAATTTATAATTTGTAAACTTCATTCTTGCATTTGGTAATCTATAAATTAATAAATTTAAACTCAAAATAACATCTCTAAAGATCGATCTCGTACTTACGAAATATATTACTTGCAGACAACCTACACTTGGGTGAATTATTATTTAAGTAGTAGCACCCACCTTGAGCAGTCTAGTGACAGTCGGGCTGACGACGTTAAACCAAGCGATGTGTGAGAGGCAACCCACAATTTTTATTTTTTAGCATTCATTTTGTTTTTATTATTTTATTTTATTTTACTCCCTTAGTTGTTAATTTTACCCACCACCAGATCTATCACCGCCGCAACCCATGGACGAGGATGATGAAGATGCTGCGGACAACAACTCGAGCCCCGAGTTCTGACACTCGTGCGCAAGGTATGTGTTGTCGTGTTCTTTATTTCTATACATTGAGGACAATGCATACTTTAAGTTTGGCGGGGTGAATTTGCTTGCTTTTTAAAATTTTTTTTTTTTTATTGCTCAGTAGTTAAATTGATTTTTTTTTCTTTCTTCTTTAGTTTTTTATTTATTTTATTGCACGTTAGATTTGTTAGGAAGAGTCATGGATAAGTAAAATGTGTGACCGATGATGAAAATTGAATTGTGGTCCTGAAGTCACAATTATTTTGCA